>NC_054483.1:114599305-114899305 GCF_017639515.1 Carcharodon carcharias | reverse complement strand
AACGAGACCTGGGTGTCCTCATAAACCAGTCGCTGAAGGTAAGCATGCAGGTGCAGCAGGCGGTAAAGAAGGCAAATGGTATGTTGGCCTTCAAAGGCAGAGGATTCAAGTACAGGAGCAGGGATGTCTTGCTGCAATTGTACAGGGCCTTGGTGAGACCACACCTGGAATATTGTGTGCAGTTTTGGTCTCCTTATCTGAGGAAGGATGTACTTGCTATAGAGGGAGTGCAGCGAAGGTTTACCAGACTGATTCCTGGGATGGCGGGTCTGACATACGAGGAGAGATTGAGTCAGTTAGGATTATATTTGCTGGAGTTCAGAAGAATAAGGTGGAATCTCATAGAAACCTATAAAATTCTAACAGGACTAGACAGGCTAGATGCAGGAAGGATGTTCCCAATGGTGGGGGAGTCCAGAACCAGGGGTCACAGTCTGTGGATATGGAGTAGATCATTTAGGACTGAGATGAGG
This sequence comes from Carcharodon carcharias, assembly GCF_017639515.1. Taxonomy (NCBI): domain Eukaryota; kingdom Metazoa; phylum Chordata; class Chondrichthyes; order Lamniformes; family Lamnidae; genus Carcharodon; species Carcharodon carcharias. The sequence continues at coordinate 114,898,832 of NC_054483.1, read as the reverse complement.
GGAAATTTCTTCACCCAGAAGTGGTGAGCCTGTGGAATTCGATACCATAGAAAGTAGTTGAGATCAAAACACTGTATGTTTTCAAGAAGGAGTTAGATATAGCTCTTGGGGCGAAAGGGATCAAAGGATATGGGGAGAAAGCGGGAGCAGGCTATTGAGTTGGATGATCAGCCATGATCATAATGAACGGTGGAGCAGGCTCGAAGGGCCGAATGGCCTCCACCTGCTCCTGGTTTCTATGGGCAGAATTTTGCCCTTGATGAGCGGGCGGGCCCCACCGGCTCGGCGGCAGGCGGACAGCCAACCCCCACGGCCGAAACGGGCCCCTCCGCCATCTTGAGTGGGCGGGCCAATTAAGGCCCAACCAGCGGCCTACCTGACGGGAAGTGCTTTGCACTTCCTATGTGGCGGGGGGGGAAGGATTCCCCAGCTGTCAAAGTGCGCTGTTTCACGCATGCGCACACTGCTCCCTGAGACGACGTGCTGTCTCAGGGAGATTAGTGACAGTCTAAAAATCTTTAAAAATAGAAAAATAAAAATATTATTAACATGTCCCCCTCATGTGACAATGTCTCTCGAGATGGGACATGTTAATAAATATAACATTACATTTATTAAAGGTTTTAAAAAGGAACATGAAGCCTCATCCCGCCCGTGGATAAGGTTTCATGTTTTTTCTAGTTCCCTCCGGAGCTCCTGGCCTGCCCACCAATCTTAAGGTTGGACGGGCATGTCCTTTAATTACTTTAATTAGCCTGTCAATGGCCTTCCTGCAAATTTAAAGGGACCGGGATGATGGTGGGGGTTCTTCCCGACGTCATCCCACGTCATTTTCCCATCGGCGAGCGGGCCCCGCCCCCAAATCGCCGACGGGAAAATTCTGGCCTATGTATCTATGTATCAAAGACAGTGAGGTGAGAGTGGGAATGGGAGAGGTCATTAAAGTGATAAGTCATGGACATTGCAACTTCACACACCTATCAATGCTATAAGCCTCAGGTCCACCTCTCGCTGCCTGCACATATCACCAGCTATTCATCCATGGCAGGAACGTCACAGCACTATACAATCACTGACACTCTGCTCTGTCTCTTGCAGGACAAGGTGACACACCTTGGACCAGAGCACAGAAGAACTGAAAGGATGTCCATGGCAGGAACGTCACAGCACTATACAATTACTGATACTCTGCTCTGTCTCTTGCAGGACAGGGTGACACACCTTGGACCAGAGCACAGAAGAACTGAAAGGATGTCTGCATCTCCTGAATCCTATGGAAGAGGTGGCACTGAGCATCATCGGTCAGCAGCAGCAGAGCATGTGGCCTCATGCATCACTGTGAACATCGAGGATGACAGTATGTTCCTGCCTTAAGTTCCTTCCCAACTCCCAGCTCACTCACATCCTGCTATCTGGCATAACAAAAAACAAAAACAGTAAATGTTGGAAAAACTCAGCAGATGTGAAGAAGGTGTGAAGATGTAAATAAGGACTCGAAATGTTAGCTTTGTTTTGTTTCTCCACAGTTACTGTGAAACCTGCTGAGTTTTGCCAGCATTTTCTGTTTTGTTTCACATTTCCAGCATCCACAGTATTTTGCTTTTATCTGCTATCTGGCATGATGCACAAGCTGCAAATGGTGTGATTATGTGCCTCTTGCTTCCCAACTCATCTCCCGCAGCCCTCCCTCACCCCAGACTTCCCTTTTGATTTTTTGCTTTCAGACACCCAAGACCCATCCCCTTCCCAGCCACAGGAGACCAAGTCGGGAAGAGAAAGAGAAACTGCGCAACACTAATAAAGAAGCCCCATCACTTAATATGACACTTGCAGCCATCAGGGCAAGATATTGGCATTGCATGTACCTTTGGTGTTATTGTTGGAATCGTGCTGCAATAGAGTACATGCTTTAAGTTAGTAATTAAGAGCAGCTGTCCCCAATGGAGAAAGTTTTTGGGCTTCATTACAAGAATATAAAAAGATATTCACACTAGATTTTGGGGGGAATTGGAAGAGTCTTCCAGGCTTGGAAATAAACGGTTTTAAGTACATTCTGGCTTAAGACTCATTTTTTTCTCAACATATAATTATTAGAATCAACATTTGGATGGTATAGAGTTGGGATCAACATGCGGTGAACCATGTGGGCATGATGGGCAGCAGCCGGCTAGGCGTAAAGGATGGCTTGTTTGGCAATTCCTCAAGAAGGCGAGATTATTGAAGGTAAACTCTGCTGCAGAGGACTCAGTTCAGGACTTTGAGGAGCGTGTGGGATACAGCACAAGATGCTGGGTGCATTGGCTGAACTGGCAGACAGCCTCCTGTCGCTATCAAGGAGCATGGAGGAGCTCTGGCTCCAAGTTGGAAGAGGGCATGGCGCAGAGATTCCCCTTTCTACAGTCTCTGCTCCATCTCTCCTATAATGTTGCAGAGATGGAGGTTCTCCCATTGCATCCCCTATACCTGTTGCAGCTTTTTTGTGAACAGGTCACATAACCTGCTGCCTTCCCTGTCAGCAAGCAGCAACAATCTCTATGATGTAGATCTTGGTGTGCAGGGGGCAATTTCAAAGCTTGCGGATGACAAAAAGCTTGGGAGAATTGTAAACTGTAAGGAGGACAGTGCAGAACTTCAAAAGGACATTGACACATTGGTGGAGTGGGCAGATAAAGTTCAATGTGGAGAAGTGTGAGGTGATACACTTTGGTGTAAAGAACATGGAAAGACAGTATAAAATAAAACATACTATTCTAAAGGGTATGCTGGAGCAGAGAGACCTGGGTGTATATGTACATAAGTCATTAAAGGTGGCAGGACAGGTAGAGAGAGCCATTTCTAAAGTATACAGTATCCTAGACTTCATTAATAGGGGCAAAGAGTATAAGAGCAGGGAGGTTTTGAAGAACTTATATAGACAATGGTTAGACCTCAGCTGGATATTGTGTACAATTCTGGACGCTACCCTGTAGGAAGGATGTGAACGCACTGGGGAGAGTGCAGAAGAGGTTTACGAGAATGGTTCCAGGGATGAAACACTTCACTTATGAGGAAAGACTGGAGAAGTTGGGGCTGTTTTCCTTGGAAAGAAGAAGGCTAAGAAGAGACTTGATAGAAGTTTTCAAAATCATGAGGGATCTGGACAGAGTAGATAGGGAGAAACTATTCCTGCTCATAAATGGATTGAGAGCCAGAGGGCACAGTTTTAAAGTGTTTTGCAAAAAAAAGCAAATGCAAGGTGAGAAAAACTTTTTCATACAATGGTAGTTAAGGTTTGGAATGCACTGTCTGGAAGTGTGGTGGAAGCAGATTGGACTGAGGCATTCAAGAGGGCATTAGACGATTATTTAAATCGAAATAATGTACAGGGTTACAGGAAAAATGCAGAAGATTGACACTAAGTTAAAATGCTCAGAAAGCCGGTGCAGACACGATGGGCTGAATGGCCTGCTCCTGCACTGTAACAACCCTGTGATTCTGACGAATCCAGGTACTCGGCGCAACAGCTCCAAAAACATCCAGAGTGCTTCCAGGCATGTTGCAATAGCAGAAGTTCTTAAAAATTACTTCAAATGCAATTTGGGTGCCTGGCCCTTTAACAAAGGCTAGTACAGGACACACCCTGCATCTCTATCTGTTATTTGCAGAGTGATGCACTAATTCAGTGCCAGGAGCGTGTAGGCCAAATTGGGTATCCCCCTGGTATTGCACTGGCTGGTCAAGCTGTGAGATATTAGGATAATGCAATTTCACAAGCTTCTTGTGCATGCTAAGGACACCCACATAGAGAAGCTATTTTGAAGAGGCCATACCAGAAGCAGTTGAAGGTGCTGTGCACTCCAGCAAAATGGGCATCAGACCTCCACCGGCACAAGAGAGATGAATTTTGCGGCCCTGATTTCCAACTGTGCTGGTAGCACTTAATCCCAGCCCGATTCCACCAAGCACAGATAGTGCTTGGGTCCTACACATCACTCAGAGAACAAACATTAAAATATTCCTTGCTTCAGACATCCATCAACTGAATAGATGAAAGTTTAAAGTCCAGCCTCACAATGCCAAAATGCACATTTTCATTCAACAGTGATGCCATTTCTCATGAGTTATTATTATTGGAGAAAGGGATTGAGTAATTTTATCTAAGATCAGTGACCAACACAACTTTTAAAATAAAACATTAGGGTGAAATAACTACTGTGCATCATGTTGTTAAACTTGTGAAGACAAGAAGTATAATTCTGCCTTTGAGGTAGTGCTTTAATTTAGAGGATTGCCATAATATATGCACCATTAGTTAATAACATTGGTGTAAAACTGTTAATGTGGGAATTCTATATAATATTGCCACCATCAGTTAATAATAGTGTTGAGGTAATGCTGTTGATGGAGCTTTGTTATGTACACATACATATGCAATATTCTACTCTTCTAGGCCATTGCAGTTATGCATAAATGCATGTAAAATAATGATTGCATATTTAAAATAGATAAAGATATGGCACTGCTTGACTGATAGGAAAGGTGAAATGTACAATCTCTAATTTATTGTATCATTGATTCAAAAATAAAAGTTAAACTACAATCTCCACGGAAACAACAATAAAAAGAAACCCTACTGTGTTGACTATACCATAGTCTAGTTAATTATGGGTTTTTGCAAATATAGACCCCAAGGTGCCACAGGGATACTCACACTCTCCCACTGGAATGCTGTTGACAGGCCAGCAGAGACTAAGGAAAGGACATAAATGGCCTGTATTATGGCAGGGGAATGGGTAGCCCACACTGGCCTACATTTCCACAGAAAGGTCTAATTCTAGACAAGCATTCATTGAGGAGGTGATGCAAAAATAGAAGGCAGATCAATCAGGCCATTGTCTCACATATATCTGTGGTCAGTGTAGAATAGCACTGGCGTAGACTTCAGAGTATGTTACAACAAGAAGAACTTGCAGTTATATTGCACCTTGTATGTAATAAAATCTCCCAAGGCACTTTTCAGGAGCATAATCAAACAAAATTTGATGACAAGCCACAAAAAGAGATTTGAGGTAAGATGACCAAAAGCTCAGTCATAGAGGTAGGTTTTAGGGAGTGGTTTAAAAAGGAGAAAGAAAGGTAAAGAGGTGGAGAGGTTTATGAAAGGAATTACAGAGCTTAGGGCCTTGGCAACTAAAGGCACAGCTGCCACAGGTAAAGTGATTAAAAATGGGGAGGCTCAAGAGACCAGAATTGGCAGGGTGCTGAGATCTCAGTAGATTGTAAGGTTGGGGGCGTGTCCTGGCCAATAGTTATTCCTCAATCAACATCACAAACACAGATTATCTGGTCTTTATCACATGGTTGTTTGAGGAAACTTGCTGTGTGCAAATTGGCTGCCATGTTTCTTGCACGACAACAGTGGCTACACCTCAAAAAAGTACTTCTTTGACTATAAAGTGCTTTGAGACATCCAGTGGTTATGAAAAGCGCTATGTAAATACAAGTCTTTCTTTCCTTAAAACAAAATGCTGGCAACGAAGGATCATGTTTTAATTCTACAGGCAAAAAAATCTATTTTGCATGCAAGTTTGTGCATTAATCATCCCAAAAATATGCTCCTTTCCACCAAATTGACCAGTGGATGTTTGCAGCAAGTGAAGCTTGATCAACTCTGTCACTCTCGTACAACATCAGAAGCTGCGTGAATCATGGAGAAACTTTGTATGTTAATTATATTGTTAATATACACAGGTAAGGACCTTGTTTAATTCAGCACTTTGATCACATATAAATAAGGGAAAGCTGGGACACTGGGTGTTGAGAGAGAGGTTGTGGGATTGAACAAGTCAATAAACCCTCTTGGTAAATAAAAAGTTCTGTACCCTGGTTTTGACTTCACCAACTGACTTGGATTTTGTTAACATTGTACAGCCTATTTTCTGATCTGTCTGCTTATGCACCCAGAACTTTAAGAACAGCTACCAATACTCCTTTCCAGGTACTGTGAAACAAAATGAACTTCTGCCTTTCAGCACCTCATGTTTATTGTATACAGTTTCTTTTTCTCCTTTATTTTATTGTGATTTCAAGCAAACGCCTTTTACCTGGAGAAATGATAGAGTATGATATCTAATCTTTTTGGCATATGTTGGCAATAAAGAGGACAGGTGTCAGAGTGAGCCCCTCCCCTGCTTCATTAATTCTTACAATAGGCTTTATTTGCATGGCTGAAAGGTGAGGCCATTTTTACCATTGCATAATTTACATATTAATTTTCCATTTACCCAAATCATGTGTCAATTTTTTTCGAAATGCTGGCAGTGGCTCGATTGTTTGCTAATTATGCAACAAAGTCAGTAAGTCGCAAGATGTAATTTTACACTGTTCCAATTCACAGAAGAAGTTTACTTTGGAAACCTTTGTCTAGTCTTTCCTGCTGTGAACTGAGAGCTACCAACTCCAGCCTTAATTGTTTTGCAAAAATAATTCAACAAAATACCAAATCATACGCTTCAATCTGACAAACATTGATTCAAGTTATTCTGACTGTCAATACAAAGCTGATAAAAAATAGCAAGAAATGAGATGATGCATGCAAACAGGTCATTTTGAGAAGGAAGTCTGCATGGTGTGTATTCAAATATTCAAAGCGGCATGATAAAACATCTAATTTTGACGCATTCGAGTATATTGAGCCCTGCTTCAGTCTAATCAGATTTCACAGAGGATGACACACATCAAGATGTAAATACTGCCCTTATGACAATTAGACTGTTATTTCCCCTCTTCCTTTCACACATACATTTGTCATTTGCCTTTTGTTCTCCCCTTTCCGTCACCAGTTCCCAGCTGCGAGCCTTGTCAGAAAATCTGCTAACAGGTCGCTAAGTAAGCGTGTGACAGCAAGCCAGACTGATTACCCTGACCACTTTCCCCTCTTCTGGGAAACACAAGCTTCCTCATATCGCTCCGTAACGGTGGCTTGGCAGCTGTAATTTCATTATTTCTAAATGCTTCACGGATCATAGGAATTCTCTCTAGTCTCAGGAATTCAAAGGCCTGTGCGATATGACCATTGCACCTTCAGATGCTGATTGTTGATAGAACAGAGGTCTCCAACCCTGTTGGAGTAGAGAGCAATGCTATCCCATAACGACTGAGTGGACTGGACGCGCGTTTAAATCACCTTTAGGTCAGGCAGAACCATTAGTGATGATACATCCACCATAATGTGCTGTAAATGCTATGCAATGATCATTTTCTTCTGCGATAATCATTTCCATTTTGATTACAGAAACCTTTCATATCCTTTCAAATGTCACACGATCTTTGAGTATTAGTGACAATCGGTGCATGGCTCCCTACTAACATTGACATAAAGCAGGAGCTCGTAGGCAAAAAGAAACAGATGCTCATACACCAGAAATCGAACCCAGGCACATTAAAAATCAACCCCCCTAATACAGTAAAACTCAATGATCAAACTTACAGAAATCAAACCTTATGCATTACAAATCAATCTGATGCACTGTCTGGTCCTCACTGGAGTTTTAGGATTATCTGATCTTCCCCACTTATTTGGGGTAATATTAACCTAACTTACATGCTTTACAGACCACCCAGTTTCACTCTCCATTGACTTTAATGGCATGTAAAATTGGCTGATGTGTAAAAACAGTGGCAGACTTGACCCCAACAGTTTCTCTTCACGCCGGAGGAAGCTAAAACGCCCAAGTTTAGGCAAGGTTGCTCTGATTGGTAGACCAAATGAGGGAGCCGCCTGTATCCACCAGTGAGGAAGCATTCTTTCCCAGGACAGAATTTCACCCTTGTCGGGCAGGCTCAGCGGGAGCAGTTGGGAAATCGGCCGCCACACCTGTGAGTGAGGCCGGAGGGCAATTGCACACGGGCGGGCCAATTAAAGCCCACCCAGCGTGAAACACGAGCGGCAGCTTAATTGGGTCTTAACTGGCCCGCCAGTGGCACAGAGCTGCCTCAGGGAGATGAAGGGCAGAGTTTCACCCACATCGGACGGGCTGGGTGGGGGGGGCCAGTCGGGAAGCCGATCGCTGCTCACGGTCGACACCGGTCCGCTATTTCACGCTGGCGGGCCAATTAAGACGGCGCTGCCTGTGCGGGCAGTGGTCGGGGAGGGTGGAATGCGAGCTGAATAAGCACGGTCTTCACATACGCATATTTCATTATCTCCCTGAGGTGCAGAGCCGCCTCAAGGAGACGAAGAGATAGGAAAAAAATATAATTTTAAAAAAATGTAATGAAAGATGTCCCCTCGTGTGACCCTGTCACATGAGCAAGGACTCGTTTTTAAATCAATTTTAAAACATTTATTTTTATCTCTATTTGTTTTTGGAAACCTCATCCCACCAGCAACTAAATAGCCTTGGGCTTTGACAGCCAAGCAATGGTAGCTGGCAGGCCGCATTAGGCCTCCAGGATGTGTCATGTAGACCCCTGAAACCGTGACCCCGCCCACACCATTTACACTGAAAACCTGGAAGTATTAAACTGACAGCTTCTTCATCATAATCATATATAAACTACGCAGTTAAATGCTTGCCACAACACTACTCCAGGTTCCATAGACAGCTTTACTACCCTTTTCTTCCTTCATTTGTGCCACTGCCACTCATTTTCCCTTATATTATCATCCTTTTTCTCATTTAACCACTCATGCCTTCCATCCTTCGCACTTGCTTCAAACCTAGTACATCTCTCGCCTTTGCCAGTTCAGAAGAAAAGTCAACAAACTGAAATGTGAATTCTGTTTCTCTCTTCACAGATATTGCTTAACCTGCTGAGCACTTCCAGCATTCTCTGTTTTTACAAGAGGTACTCTTCTGAATAGGGCTAAGGCACACTATTGTGTCACGGTAGAGGCAGTATACAGTGCACCTACCTGCTCCTTACCTGGCTTGACTCTGAAAGCAGAGGTTACATTCTTCAATTTGACAATGTCAGCACAGAGGGAATTGCACCACCACCACCACCACCACCACCACCACCACCCCACCCCACCCCTCCACCCCCAACTCCTCTTCTGCTGTCTCCAACAAAACTTTCCAGAACTAACTAATTAACACCATCTTGGTGGAATCCCAGTGGGATAACCCAGTGGCCGATAGCCCCAGCTGCAACAGCAAGGAGGGGCTCACTGCTTCTGAGGCAGCGAAATAGCAGGGCCACATGGTTCAAAAATGTAAAACATAATGAGATTGCAGTGGGGTATTGATCACCTTGTGATCCACTGCACTCCTTAATGGGGTCGTTTATAATTTAAATCCCCTCCCTAGTCAATTTAGCAAAAACTGAATATCAGTTGCTGCCATTGCTTGTGTCTAGAATGGATACGATAGGAATGATGAAAATTATGACAAGTGGCTTCACACTGACATTACCATGCTATTTGAACACGGCTCCCCATACTTGAACTGGAGTTTCAACATCTGTCAGCACCTTGGGAGAAAGTGACCGATTGACAAGGAGTCAACAGGATTGCATCCTAGCCAGTTTTCCACTCAGATCAAAGTTGGGAAGAATCAAGGTGCAAAATGTCAACTTAGGTACCTAAAATGGAAAATGTCCATTTTGCTGTGCTAAAGCTGCTCAACTGTAATGTACTTTGCATGGGATGGAGGGAGAAGAAAATGAGAAGTGAGCTCAACAATACACATAGGGCAGAATTTTCACCTCAGTGGGTGGGCACCTGTCCGACCCGCTCGAGCATGAAATGACGTGTGATGGCGTCGGGCGAGCATCCCGACATCAACACGCAGTCGCGTGATCGGTTGACAGGCGCACACGGGAATAGGCAGCGCACTCGCCGACAACTAGAAGGTCTATTAAGGCCATTAGGTGATTAATCAGCTTAAATTTTTCGCTGCCCGGCCAAACTTACAGTTGGCAGCGGGCAGGCGAAAAGGCCAAGCAGCCTTTGCACTTTTTAGGAAACCTCATCCACAGGCGGGATGAGGTTTCCAGCAACAAATAAAAATAAAATTAAAAATTTTATGTCTCATTCATAACACGTCCCTGCTCACGTGGCAGGGTCACATGAGGGGACATGTTCTTTTTAACACTTAAAAAATCTTTACCTTTGTGTTTCAGAACTCTTCGTCTCCGTGAGGCAGCTCTGTGCCTCAGGGAGCTTTTCCAGCGCAGGCGCCAAGTTGCCCCCTCACCCCACTCACCCTCATCCCCTGTCCCCCTCTCCCAGACCGCACAGGGAGCGCTGGGCGCTGCAGCACGCGTTTCACGCTGGGCGGGCCTTAATCGTCCTGACAGCGTGAGATCACGGTCTGGCACCGATCGCAGGCTTCCCAATTGCCCCCGCCAAGCCTGCCCAATAAGGGCAAAATTCTGCGTTAAAATTACTCCACTGGCTAAGCTGAGCACACTGCTTTACACTCATGTGTGTTTTTATATCGCAGAAAGGAATTTTATACCCATATTGTACTCTGCTGGACTACAGCTTTGATTTATTACTATTAAAAAAGAAACGGAGGCATAAAAAATGAAAATGATTGTCCTATGAGGAAAGATTGAGGAGACTGGGACTGCATTCTCTTGAGTTTAGAAGAATGGGAGGTGATCTCATTGAAGTGTACAAAATTCTGACAGGGCTCAACAGGGTAAACGCAGTAAGGGTGTTTCCCCTGGCTGGGGAGGGTCTAAAACCAGGGGGCAGTCTCAGAATAAGAGGTAGGCCATTTAGAATCGAGTTGAGGAGGAATGTCTTCAGAGGGTGGCAGCATTCTCTACCCCAGAAGGCTGTGGAGGCTCAGTCATTCAGCATGTTCAAAGCAGAAGTCGGTAGCTTTCTAGATAATAACATTAAGGGATACGGGGATAGTGCAGGAAGTTACTGTTGAGATAGAAGATCAGCCATGATCTAGTTAAATGGCAGAGCAGGCTAAAGGGCCTACTCCTGCTCCTATGTTCCAATGACCACTTAAAAAAACTGATTGAAGAAAGCTTAAAAGCTGTAAAAATTGGAGAACGCACAGAGTGCTATTGCCTCGTCCTGATGTATGATACTATGCAGACAGGCAATCTTACCAGCAATGGAAAAGACATTAATAAAAAAACCACCTTCATTTCTTTCACTGCATAATATAGAAGATTATCTATCAACCATAATCCACAAACATTATAAATAATAATAGTATGTGACTGGAATGGAAGGATAATGGTGTGCTCTGCTGATCATGATTTTGCTGTAATATAACCAGAAAATGTCAATACTCAGCAGGTCAGGCAGCATCTGTGTAGAGAAACAGAGTTAATCACCTAGATTTTCACTGAGAGGTGATGACTTGGGAGCCCCTTAAGAATGGCAGGTGGGTCCCCATTCCGGGATTCCTGATTCCATTCCCGGGGTGCCTGATTTCTGGGAATGCCTTTAAAGGGTGCAGTCTGGTTCCTGTCAAAAGCCTGCATCCAGATCTCCCAACAAGGCATACTCCATTGCGGAGATAGGTACATCCCACCCTTATCATGACATGGCCCCCCTTGTTCTCACTTTTCATCCCACCAACCTCCGCATTCAAAGGATCATTCTCCGCCATTTCTGCCCCCAACTCCAGCATGATGCCACCACCAAACACATCTTGGTGTAGCAGTCTGCAGGGACCATTGCCTGCGTGACACCCTGGTCCACTCCTCCATCACCCCCAACTTCTCACTCCCTTCCCACAGTGCCTTCCCCTGCAATCACAGAAGGTGCAATACCTGCCCCTTTACCTCCTCCCTCCTTACTATCCAAGGCCCCCAAACACTCCACTTAGGTGAAGCAGCGCTTCACCTGCACCTCCTTCAATTTGGCATCCTGTATTCTCTGCTTCCAATGTGGTCTCCTCTACATTGGGGAGATGAAACTCAGACTTGGTGACCACTTTGCGGAACAGTACAAGATCCATCTCGCCACATTTCTACTTCTCTTTAGCTCTGAAGAAGAGTCATACGGACTCGAAAAGTTAACTCTGTTTCTCTCTCCACAAATTCTGCCAGACATGCTGAGTTTTACTAGCGTTTTCTGTTTTTAATCCCCTTTATGTATGCTCGGCTGAGAGCCCACGTAACTATTACTCTTGCTGCAACATCTGTGCCCCAGTGAAAACATTGTTTGACTGAAAACTCTGATCTCTGCTTTCAATCCTCTGATCGGGGTGAATGGAAGGGCAGAGATTGCTATGGGAGCATGAGGTATCATGGATTAAGCATGGGGAGTGTTTGGAGGATGAGGGAGTGTGTGAGGAGTGAGGGCTGGAGGGCCTTTTAACTGGGACAAACTCCCACTGCACCGAGGCAGGCCTTTTAAATATCCCGCCTCCACACCCAGCAGCCCCTGTGGCTGCCTCCAAACTCCTTCCTGGGTCAGCTGGCCTGACACCAGCCCGCACCCGCCCCTAGCAATGAAGAACCCACTTCCTCCTGAGCTAGGTGGGCCGAGCTAGGAATTCTCCCGATTCCCACTACCAGTCTCAAGGATGAAAATCCAGGCCAGCGTTTCAGGTCCATGAACCAGAACTCTGATGAAAGGTCATCGATCTGAAAAACGAACACTCTTTATCTCTCCACAGAAGCTGCCTGAGTATTTCCAGCATTTTCTGTTTTTTATTCCAGATTTCCAGTATCCGCAGTTTTTCGCTTTTTTCTTACGATTTTTGCTGATGTTTCTAAACTAACTTACCTGCAAACATCTATTTTGTTTGTGTAACCAAACTATTACTTCTAATAAGCACAACTGCATTGCCTCAGTCCCTGCTCATGGGTGTTGAAGATAGCAAGAGTAGGCGTACTGTTCTTGTGCTTTAGTCTTGTCCTGTGGCTGTTACAAGAACATCTTAATATTCTGTTGTCTGCAACTCTTATCTTCATTTATTATATGTAGAATTCCTCACAGAAGGTGCAGGAAACAATGAATTAGTGCTGTCAGGCTAAATTACAATGTAGGGATTGAATCTGAAAGTACATTTGGTGATGTAGAGTGACCAAAAAACTATGAAATTGGATTACTTGCTATGTTTCAAAGCTTCCAAGTTGGTAATTCTATACAAGCACGCATCAACAATTTAGCTTAACACAACACTCATTACGTGCAAAGGAGATTACAGGAAGCTTTACAGGTTGATGGATAACAAGCTCATAAAGAGTGGTGGCAATGGGGAAAATAACAGAGGAACAATGGAGACAAAACAGTCAAAGAAGAGAATCATGAGGCATTTGAAGGCAGGGAAGAAGATGTCAGGATTTCCTGAGGGAGGAAGCTCCGGAGGTGTGTACAAGATGGTTAAGAAATCTTGCAATAGAGTAAGGCCTGTAGGACAGTCTATCTTGGACAATGTTTTAAAAAGTTCTGCTAGACTCACCCAAGTGGAATGAGCAATATAGGCATATTCTCATTCATTTCTTCTCCATCATTAATTGCAGACACATAAATCCAATGTTGTTGAAAAGAAAGACATATTGCTGAAACCTTTAAGAACATAAGAAATAGGAGCAGGAGCAGGCATTCAGCCCTTCAAGTCCGCTCCGCCATTCAATGAGATCACGGCTGATCTTCTACTTCAACACCTTGCATTCATCACAGCAAGCACAAGAACGCCAAGTTTCAAATGATTACAATTTTTGCTACAGGAGAAAAGAGTGCTGATTGGTTGGCAAGTCGGCTCTGACTGGTCAAGGCACTGCCTAAAATTTGGCATTCTTGCATTTGTCCTGATGAGTGCAAGATGAAAAGCTTCGGCAACATGTCTCTCTCTTCAGCAATATTCAAAATCTAATATCACTAACTCGACCTGAATCTTGTTTGCTCAATTGCAAACTCATCATCAGTTTTGTTCCCCGTTCTTTTCAATATCGCACACAAGTGAATTTTGCATACCAAAATGAGATGACTAACAACCTTCTTTAAAGAGTGTTCATTAAAACCAAGTGATATAATGGGAACTTGTTGCGCTTACTGAAGTCCAATAAAGAAACATTTTACAATATATGATTAAATCAAAAGGACTCTGAGTAATATACGGAAGGGGATCTAATTTTTGATTTATGCTGAATATCTATTATCTAACTAAGCTAAATTGCAAGTGCCAATCAGATCTAATGATTATAATTAACATATTATTCTTAATAGCATAACATTTGGTTAAACTAGGTCTACCTGTGAACGTCAATCTTCAAACTAACGTAATGTAGGTACAATTGTTTTAAATTGTTTCTTAACAATATTCATAATGGCATCCTTCAACTTTTCTATAAGTAGCTCTGATGGGTTTTTTCTTATACAGGAAAGTCTATTTTTCAACTAATTGAATTTCCATACATCAATTAATTCTAATTAGAGCTACTCATTAATGTATTAACCATAATCAGATTACAACCTTTAGATGTTAAGAGTAGCCAGCTAATATCTGCTCAAATGATATTATCAGGCCTGCCAACTGAACGTTTTTCTATTAATTTTACAACTACTCATCTGCAATAGCTGAACACCATCAGCAGCTGACTGGAGTTGGTTGGAAGTGTGTATGGGCAGAGAAGCATTCAGTCATATTCCTGCCCATTACCCAGGCCTTGATCCGAGTAATTTAGGATGCACTCTCCCATATGTTGCAAGCCTACTTATACAAAATCAGTTCTGATGAAAGCTCATCAATTTGCAATGTTGACTCTGTTTTTCTCCCTCTAAACATATTGCCTGGTCTGCTGAGTATTTCCAGCATTTTCTATTTTTATGTTGCAAGCCTACTGTCAGACAGGAATCAAGTGTAACTTTGAACCATCTACAAGATGTCCTGCAGCAACCCACCAAGGCTTCTTCGACAGCAATTTCTAAACCCATAAACTCTACCACCTAGAAGGACAAGGGCAGCAGAAGCATGGAAACAAGGCCACCTTGCAAGTTCTCCTCCAAGCCACGCGACTTGGAACTATATCACTGTTCCTTCACTGTTGCTGGGTCAAAATCCTAGAAGTTCCTTACACCACTGTGGGTGTACCTATGCCACATGGACTGCAACAATTCAAGATGTCAGCTCACCATCAACTTCTCAAGGGCAATTAGGAATGGGCAATATATGCTCACGTAGCCAACGATGCCCACATCCCGTTGAAAATGTTTTTTAAAAGGCCTGGCAGGAACTGTAGAGAAAATAACAGAGATAACGACTGGAATTTTCCTGTCCCAAATTGGGGGTGGGAAAGCGAAGTCACCCATCTCATTATTTGGGCGGCCTGAGGTCATTAAGAAGCTTGTTAAGAGCTCGCCCTCTGATCTCCCAAGAATTTCATGGGAGCAGGTAGTCGTTAGGAGCTCTCCGAAGCTGACCTGCTGCAAAATGGCAGGAATGGGGGCAGCAGCGCTGTAATAGTTTTATATAATGGAAAATAGTGAAAGTTGCACAAAAAAGTACTGAGCAGCAATAACATTTTAGTAACCAACTTTTCCCTACCACATCCTGGGTCCCAACGCTACATTTGCCCAGGCCACATTGAACAGGAGATGGAAATTTATGGTCCTGTTACAGCGCGGGCAGGGCTGGAAAATACAGTGAGCCATTCAAAGGTCTATTGACTTCAGCGGGACCAGAAAATCCCGCCGGCAGGAAGGGCAGTATAATTCCACCCATGACGATCCTCTCTATTTTTTTTAATGTCATACACAGGTGACAGCCACAGCAATGCCTGCTGATTGGGGCGAGAACATGACCTACTTCCTTGGTGTCCCACCTCCAAGCTCACCCTCCTGGCCACTAATTGAGTGGCAGACTCGCTTCTGGGATCATTAAGACCCGGAGTAAGTGAAAATCACGCCTTGGCATCCAGGGCTCGTTTGTGACCAGGAATCGGACCCAACTCCCAAATCCAGCCTCCAACAGGAAAATCCAGTCCAACATTTCTGGGCTCGGCATGATGCTGAACTCTTTGTCCGTCGTCTTCGTCTCCGGGCTCACTTCTTTGGGCAGGAGTCCTCTCCCCGTTCAATGGATCCTTTCACCCACCTCCAATATTCTCCCTCCACCTGGACCCCCCCCTCTGGATTCTTACCTTCTCTTGATCTTTTCATTGAGAACTGTCGGCGCGACATTAGTCGTCTCAATTTCAATGCTCCTCTCACCCATTCTAATCTCTCTCTCTCTGAACTTCCTGCACTCCATTCTCTCAGGTCCAACCCTGACATTGTCATCAAACCCGCTGACAAGGGTGGTGCTGTTGTTGTCTGGAGCACTGACCTCTACCTCGCGGAGGCTGAGCATCAACTCGCAGACACTTCCTCCTACCTCTCCCTGGACCATGAGTCCACCACTGAACATCAAGCCATTGTTTCCAGGACTGTCACTGACCTCATCTCCTCTGGGGATCTTCCTCCCACAGCTTCCAACCTGATAGTCGCCAAACCTCGGACAGCCCGCTTCTACCTCCTACCCAAAATCCACAAACAGAACTGTCCCAGTAGACCGATCGTGTCAGCTTGCTCCTGCCCCACAGAACTCATTTCTCGCTATCTTGACTCCCTTCTCTCTCCTCTTGTCCAGTCCCTTCCCACCTACATCCGTGATTCCTCTGACACCTTACGTCACATCAACAATTTCCAGTTCCCTGGCCCCAACCACTTCCTCTTCACCATGGATGTCCAATCCCTCTACACCTCCATCTCCCATCAGGATGGTCTGAGGGCCCTTAGCTTCTTCCTCAAACAGAGGATCGAACAATCCCCATCCACCACTACTCTCCTCTGTCTGGCTGAACTTGTTCTCTCAATGAACAATTTCTCCTTCAACTCCTCTCACTTCCTCCAAATAAAAGGTGTGGCTATGGGTACTCGCATGGGCCCCAGCTATGCCTGTCTCTTTATGGGGTATGTGGAACATTCCTTGTTCCAGTCCTACTCCGGCCCCCTTCCACAACTCTTTCTCCGGTACATCGATGATTACTTCGGTGCTGCTTCATGCTCTCGTTGGGATTTGGAAAAATTTATTAATTTTGCTTCCAATCTCCACCCCTCCATCATTTTCACGTGGTCTATCTCTGACACTTCCCTTCCCTTCCTTGACCTCTCTGTCTCAATCTCTGGTGATAGACTGTCCACCAATATCCATTACAAACCTACGGACTCCCACAGCTACCTCGACTACAGCTCCTCACACCCCGCTTCCTGTAAGGACTCCATCCCATTCTCGCAGTTCCTTCGCCTCCGTCGCATCTGTTTCGATGATGCTACCTTCAAAAACAGTTCCTCTGACATGTCTTCCTTCTTCCTTAACCGAGGTTTTCCACCCACGGTCGTTGACTGGGCCCTCAACCGTGTCCGGCCCATCTCCCGCGCATCCGTCCTCACGCCTTCTCCTCCCTCCCAGAAACATGATAGGGTCCCCCTTGTCCTCACTTATCACCCCACCAGCCTCCGCATTCAAAGGATCATCCTCTGCCATTTCCGCCAACTCCAGCATGATGCCACCACCAAACACATCTTCCATTCACCCCCCTTATCGGCATTCCGTAGGGATCGTTCCCTCTGGGACACCCTGGTCCACTCCTCCATCACCCCCTACTCCTCAACCCCCTCCTATGGCACCACCCCATGCCCACGCAAAAGATGCAACACCTGCCCCTTCACTTCCTCTCTCCTCACCGTCCAAGGACCCAAACACTCCTTTCAAGTGAAGCAGCATTTCACTTGCATTTCCCCCAACTTAGTCTACTGCATTCATTGCTCCCAATGTGGTCTCCTCTACATTGGAGAGACCAAACGTAAACTGGGCGACCGCTTTGCAGAACACCTGCGGTCTGTCCGCAAGAATGACCCAAACCTCCCTGTCGCTTGCCATTTTAACACTCCACCCTGCTCTCTTGCCCACATGTCTGTCCTTGGCTTGCTGCATTGTTCCAGTGAAGCCCAACGCAAACTGGAGGAACAACACCTCATCTTCCGACTAGGCACTTTACAGCCTTCCGGACTGAATATTGAATTCAACAACTTTATGTTGTGAGCTCCCTCCTCCATCCCCACCCCTTTCTGTTTCCCCCTTCCTTTTGTTTTTTCCAATAAATTATAAAGATTTTTCTTTTCACTATTTCCATTATTTTAAAATATTTTTAAATCTTTTATGCTCCCCCCACCCACTAGAGCTATACCTTGAGTGCCCTACCATCCATTCTTAATTAGCACATTCGTTTAGATAATATCACCAACTTCAACACCTATGTGTTCTTTAGTTCTGTTGTCTGTGACATCTTTTGATGATCTGCTTCTATCACTGCTTGTTTGTCCCTGCAACCACACCAACCCCCTCCACTTCTCTCCCCCCACCCAAACCAACCCCCCCCCACCCACCCCCCTCCACCCCCCTTAAACCAGCTTATATTTCACCCCTTTCTTGGATTCACTCAAGTTCTGTCGAAGGGTCATGAGGACTTGAAACGTCAAATCTTTTCTTCTCCGCCGATGCTGCCAGACCTGCTGAGTTTTTCCAGGTAATTTTGTTTTTACTTCTGGACAGTGCCATTTCAACAGAACTGGCAAACATTAGAGGTGTAGCATGCTTTAATAAGTCCCGGAGCAGGGAAAAAGGTGAAGGGAGGAAAGAACAAAAGGGAAAGTCTACGATAGGGTGGAAAGCAGTAGAGAGTAAACGATGAAAAGATGGTGGTGCAAGGAAAAATGAGATGGTAATGGAATACAAAGAAACAAAATATAGATCTAGGGGATTGTCAACGGGGAAAAACAGAATCATTACCAACAGCTGCCATTCAAAAAAAATTTTTGAATGGGAGCGGGCGGTCATTTAGAGCTCTCCAAAGCTGACAAATGTTGAGTCTTAAGGCTGTAAAAGCCAGAATAGAGGAGCTGGCTGAAGTTAAGCAAAGAAAATAAATATCTGATGTGAAATAGAGTCATGATGCGCTAACACTGTGGACGTGAGCAAACGTTAATCGAGGTTATTGCTGTTTGCGGCACCTTGCTGTGCACAATTTGGCTGCCAAGTTTCTTACATTACAACAGTGACTACTACAACACTTCAAAAAGGACTCCATTGGCCGTGAGTTGCCATGGGACATCCTGAGGTTGTGAAAGGTACCAATGTAAATGCAAGTCTTTCTCTTTTTAGGATCCAGCACTATGGCCATAATGCCAAAGATCATACATACAGATGAAGCTGGCCAAAAGGATGGCTGGCATGAGAAGTCACATTGGTGAAGTGGGAGCTGCTACTCTGAGGCTGGGATTAAGGCACACTGTTAAGATTCCATGCTGCTGATAATGAGATTTGGCATGCAAAGCTGTCATGCTTTGTGAGCTGCTGACACTAGGAATTATGCCTTTGTGATCCTGACATGCTCACTGTACCTCTTGTGCAACGTGCTGTGCCACAACGAGCTGCTTTGGCATTATTAGCGAAGGTCACAGAGTTTTAGCTCTCAGCTGTGCCCAACAAACGACTTGCTTTGGTTTCGGTGGCAATGCACCAGGCCTGAATTATTGATCCATGCGATCCTAAATTTAGGCCGTGAGATCAAACAACATCAAATTTTTAGCTGAGGTCCAGGTAAGAGGGCTTTTTATATTTGCATTTCCTGCTATTTGAGGGGCATTTAGGACGGCATTTTCCCACAGGTTAAGAGGCTCTCTGCCCGAAAATGCCAGCAGACGCCCGAATCCGGAGGTCCCACTGCCAAACCTGGCCTCTGCCATTTTTGCGGGGGGTGGGGGAATAGAGGTAGATTCTAAATCGCACATTCCTGGTTCATGCAGGCAGTTCCCATCCCATTTTGGACAGCTAAGTGCCTGAAATCCAAAGTGGCAGATTTGACCAGTCTAGGAGCAGGTCTGAACCTTGTGGGTTCATTTGGTTAGCCTGGGTACCCAGTTGGAGAGACAAAGCACCCCTTGGGATATGGTCCCAGAACCCCTTTGGGAGAGGTCAGGTGTCCCTTGGGAGAGGTAAGGCGCCTTTTGGAAGAGGTCCGGTGCCCTTTGAGATTGTTAAAAGTAGGCATGATTGTGTGTAAAAAGTATATGATCTCATTATGATCTCACTGTCAAGAAGTCAAAGCTGTTGAAGCTGTCACGGGATTTAACTCTACTGGGCTCTAAATTTTAAAAACTGTGGAGTTTAAAAAAAACAATGCTTGCTATTTCACTCTACCTGTTGACATAAGCCTGAGGGATATCATTATAGGATTAATGCTGCATGACTGATTTTACAATCTAACATTATCACAGTGGGGTGCCTGTTAAGTGAACATTTTTATTGGCTGCTCCACTTCATTATAAAATAGAAATGTTTGCTTTCATAAGAGATTAGTTGAAGGAATCTCGATGTATTTCATGTATTTTAAAATCAGTCAATTTTTGTAGTAATGTCATCAATAGACACTTAACTTTTTTTATGTCAGCATGGCTTCTGAGGATTTCCCATAGTGGACACTAGGTGACTAGCAGGGAGGCAATAAGGGGAAAGGATGGTGCATGGGTTGGCCTGATTTGCCACTAAGTTGATACAGGGGCTACAAAGGGCCATGGGGTAAGTGAGGGGCATGGGTTGTCATGAGGGGCCAAGAGGTAGAGGAGCTCGGGGTGGCACAGGGCATGTGAGGGGCCATTGGGGGTTGGTAGAGGGGCATAGGGTGGCATGGAGGTTATGAGGGGTCATGGGGGTGGGTAGATTCGCATAGGATGTATGAGGGACCTGAGGGTTGGGTGGGAGGCATGAGATGGCATAGGTTGGCATGGAAGAGGCACGGGGAGTGTGTGGGAGAGAGAGGGGTGGGTTCTGGAAGCCTGCTTTTTTTGTTTTATTTCTTTTTTAAAATAACTTCAAAAAAACACCAGGGCACCAAGGCAGGCTTTCCGCCCGGCCTACCTCCGCTTTTGTTCCGAGGTTGGCGGGCCTGACCTTCTAATCGAGCAGCCCCACCCCCGCTGGAACGAAAATCCGACCACCAGTCCTCTTTTTCCCAGATTGCGTTCATGGAGCCGGGCAATATGCCAACTCTGCGCACCTGATCCGTGGGCAAAAACCCAGGCCTAGGCTGATCATAATTTCAATGTTTCAGTTTTTTTTCACACCCTGGTAAACCTATTGGTTCAAGTTGGTTGTTTATGAAACATCAGTGATGTTCTCAGCATTTTCAATAAACTGGGGGTATATTTTTAAGAGAATGGAGAAATCTTTCCCCCGCCATAGGCGGGTGCAAATATGGAATGAATTTCCAGGGACGGGGTTCAGTAACATCTTTTCAAAAAGAGCAGGAAAGAGGCAAGGAGGATGATTGAGGACCAGAAATATCAACACTGCAATTTTACCTTTAAGTTTTGAGGAGGTAGACGAAGGAGCTTAGAGTTCCTTAAAGTAGAACATCAACAGATGATGGTGGGGGAAAGCCATATGAGAATTGTCATATTTTTCTGGTTGGATACTGCTGTGTGATGTTGTATGTGCCTTTCTTTTTTTATTCATTCATGGGATGTGGGCTTCGCTGGCTGGGCCAGCATTTATTGCCATCCCTAGTTGCCCTTGAGAAGGTGGTGATGAGCTGCCTTCTTGAACCACTGCAGTACATGTGGTGTAGGTACACCCACAGTGCGATAGGGAGGGAGTTCCAGGATTTTGACCCAGCGACAGTGAAGGGACGGCGATATATTTCCAAGTCAGGATGGTGATTGACTTGGAGGGGAACTTCCAGGTGGTGGTGTTCCCATCTATCTACTGCCCTTGAACTTCTAGATGGTAGGGGTCATGGGTTTTGAAGGTGCTGCCTAAGGAGCTTTGATGAATTCCTGCAGTGCATCTTGTAGATGGTACACGCTGCTGCTGCTATTGGACATCGGTGGTAGAGAGAGTGAATATGAATGTGATGCCAATCAAGCGGACTGATTTGTCCTGGACAGTATCAAGCTTCTTGAGTGTTGTGGGAGCCGCACTCATCCAGGCAAGTGGAGAGTATTCCGTCACACTCCTGACTGTTCCTTGTAGATGGTGAACAGACTTTAGGGAGTCAGGAGGTAAGTTATTCATTGCAGGATTAAAGCAAGGGTTAATGTGGGACTGGAGAATAGCACTGCCCACGGTTTGCTGGATACAGTCACATGGTAATAGACGTAGAGAGAACAGTCTAGAAAGAACACTCTGGGTGGAATTGTCCCAGATTTGCGCTAAGTGGGCTAGTGGGTGGGAAAAAAATGTTTACCCACCAGCTGCAATGGTGGCTTTTAACGCTGTATCATCCCAATCCTTCCTCATTAATCATGGATTCCTGGGAAACACGCTGTTCCGTTGACGGGAGCCCTCCAATTCACCCGCCACACCATTACCTTGCCACTTCCTCACCCCGAGCACCATATTTAAAGTGCAGCCACACACTCACCTCTCAGTGCTTCCAGCCCAGGACTGCTGCACAGGAGCCATGGCTCCAAAAAGCAAAAAGACTGCAGCCCCCGGATTCAGTGATGGGTCCCTGGGACACCTTCTGGACACAATGGAAGCCCATCGTGATGTCCTCCACCCCCACTCTGGCCGCAGGAGGGGCAGCAATCTTACCACTCCAGCTTGGTGGGTGGTGACAGGGGTGATTAGTGCCAATGCTGGACAGAAGAGATTGGCCATCCAATGCAGAAAGAGGATGATTATCTCATCCGGGCCACAAGGGTAAGGCAAACATCTCATCACTCTAAACTCACAGACTCACGTCCATCATACATTCACTGGCATCTCACTCACTGCCAGCTCAAGGGACATCACCACACATACTCTCACACCCAACCTCATGTCTCCATCTAGCCTCATCTCCTCTGGAAACTTCCTCCTCAGCCCTCACCAATTTGAGGCCACTTTTATAGGTCAACGTGTGCCCCCAAACACCAAGATAACCCCCTTCCCCAGTACAGCCCTTGCCCTGCAACCTCTTCCCCTGCCTGAGGCCATTTCTCCCCTATCCCCCAAGCAAGCCCTAGGCCTTCAGCTGTTGAAAAGCCACTCCCACCTTATCTGGGAAGTGGAGACCTGCCCGTGAGCCCCCCTAAAAGCGATGTGATGCTGTCTACGAAGCTTGGTGCTGGTGACCACGAGTGCTGACCGAAGCAAGGTAGGCAAATCTCAAAGTCCCGAGTGAAGCGCAGCTCGCCAGGTGCACATCGCTTATGTACATTTGTGAAACATTTGCTCGTATGATCCTGTGTGGGAGGATGATTCTAGCGATCTGGGCTTATAATGACATGAAGATGTATTACAATGACGTTCCCGATGTCCGACAGTGGGAAACATGGCCCGCCATTGGTGGGCAGAGCGGACGATTACAAACTGGTTTCATATCATTGTGAAACCGAATTTTGGCCTTCTCACCATATTGTCTGCTCATGCCGCCGGACATGCCCATCGCCAATGGGCAAGGAAAATTCTGCCCTCTGGAACTAGCCTGCTTGCAGGTAACAGCACCATGCAATACAGTAACCCGGGATCTGTAAATAGTTAAAGGTTAACAATAAAGGATTCATTTTTAAATATACATATCTCAAGATCTTCTCATTGAAACATCTAAAGAATCCATATTACAACAGATACCCAATGTCTTAAACATATAAAATATGTACCATACATGCCTTGAAATAGTTGTTGCTGCTACAATACATATGTAATGTATGAGAGCTTTCCATTAGAGAGAAAAGGAACTGCTGGGAATCTGATACAAAACTGGTAAATGGCAAAAGTAGGCAAAAAGTCAGTCCGTATTTCTATTGGACTTGAATTGGCTTAATACCAGTTTTGGACTCAACAGAGGAAACAAAAAAAAAGGAGCTCAATTCATTTGTTCCTGTCACAGCTTGTTCTGCTCGCAAATTTCATCTTCTTTGCAATGATGAGTATGACTAACTCAGTTTCTGGCATGTGTACAAGAGTGCACACAAACCAAACTGCACCAGCTGGGAATGAACTGTTACTTCAAACCAGTGTGAGTCTTCACTAGTTCTCATAGGAAATATTAGATTAGTTCGATATATTATGAGGATCAATGCCATCTAGTTTTTTGTTCATGAAATGTATTCTTGACCTGACTGGAGATGTTGATGAGAGGCTCATCACTTTTACAAGATAATACAGAGTACTTCACATATAACAGATGCAAGGAGGTTTCTTATATAAATATCTACAATGTAAAAATGATCAAGTTTCATTATATTTTAACCATATACTTAAGAGTGAAGGAAAGGTAAGTGAAACACATATTTTTTGGTCTTTTGTGAAAGACTGAATAATTATGGATTGCTTCCAAGCCACCTACTAATCTAATCTTGGGTAGATAAGATGTCTATACAAAAAAATGTAGGGGTTCAACAAGATCAAGCAGTTTAACAATGCCATAATCCAAGAGCATTACTTAACAAAACCTGGTTATAACTCAGTAACAATAGGTCTAAATAGCATGTTCAATTAATCCTACTCCAAATAGCCAAAACAACATGCCCTTCAAGTTCTTTAAGTGTTTACAACAACAGAATTAGTATTTTTCTTTGGGGTGTAACAGTTTAAAACAAACCAAACTTAAGAAAAAAAGATTTTGGATTTGTACCCTAATTTTCTTTCCTTCTGAAGAAGCATATCGATGCTGAAGCGCGACAGAGTTGCACCCCTGGTACATAACTTATGAACAATGGCAGAGTGCATTGGGAATTTGGTGCCATTTAATGAGAACGCATGGAAGGCAGGTTGTGTGTCACACAGTGATCTCCATGCCTAAATTCCCAATGCATTAAACTCTACACAAGGACCTCTAATTTGTAAAATCTAGCCCCTGTGGATCTATGGTGTGCTAGAGAAATTAGACAGAGGAAACAGGTTAAGCCCGAAGCACAGATGAGAATGGACCTCGGACTTTGATTCATTGACGTCGGACGGGCTACAAACACAGGCTGCTTGTTTCAAGGCAGCTCACCGGTGAATCAAAATGGGATTTGGATCGCTGCAAATTTAAACGGGAGGCAGCTACAAAAGGGAATAAAAGAGACAGCAAGAAATTCCAAGTTAGGCTTGTAGAGACATGACCTATTTGCAGAACATTGAATTATTCAGAGTGGATTACAGCCAAAAACTACTTTATTATTTAATCAAAGATGTCCAACAAGTTCAGGAATGGTACAGTGGAGCCCAACTGTATGAAGTACTGTACTATGCAAATTCCAATTTAATGAAAATTTTCTCACTGTTCTAACACTTTACTGTAATGACTATTCAGTGCTCCTATGTAAAATTCTACATTTCCTGCAGTTAATTAAGAGCAGTAATAAATCTAAAATTTAGTCAAAAAGCTAAGATTACTGTTGTGATGGCCATTGACCCAGAAGCAGTACAGTAAGGAAAATTTGTAATTTCTTTATAGGACCTATGGAATCTGTAATCGTTTTTAAGAATGTTTGAAAAGCAATTATAAGAGTTTGTGTCAATTCTAAAGTGATTAATTGTAAATTCCTTGGACAGTAAGGAATAATGGTCCTGTGACCTGGCAACCTTTGACCTGGAAGCCGTACCAAATGGAAGGAAGTTAAGAAAGAAACTGGCTGGTAGACACAGAGGAAAGCTGCAGATGTAAAGTAGAGCTTCAAGCAGAGGAACTGTAGGGTGAGGGCGATCAGCGCATAGATGCAGACACAAAGAGAAAGCAGACAGGGACAGAAAGAGGAACACAGAAAATTCTTGTAAGGAGAAGAAGAAAATCATTCCAACAAGCAGTCAGTTTTTCTGTCTGACAGTAAAGGAGAGAGGAGCTCTTGAAGTATTGCATGAGCTGGCTGAAAAAGGTCTAAAACCTGGAAAGCTGTGTGAATAGCTCAGAGACACAGCTGACTGTTTTCCCAGAAGTGGCCAGACTATGAACCAGGGTGTTATTAAAACGTATAAGGTTCTGACAGGGCTGAATAGACTGAATTCAGGGATGATGTTTCTTCTGGCTAGGGTGCCTATAACAAGGGATCACAGTCTCAGGATACAAGGTGGGCCATTTAGGGATGAGATGAGGAGATATTTCTTCACTCAGAGGGTGGTGAACCTGTGGAAATCTCTACCACAGGAGGCTGTGGAGGCCAAGTCACTCAATATATTTAAGAAGGAAATAGATTTCTGGACTCTAAAGGCATCAAGGGGTATGGGGCGAGCACGAGACTATGGCATTGAGATAGAGGATCAGCCCTGGTCATATTGAATGGTGGAGAAGGCTCAAAAGGCCGAATGACCTACTCCTGCTCCTATTTTCTATGTTTCTATCGGTGGGTCAGTTGAAAAGGAACTCTGCAAAGCTACGCCATCAGGACCATCATGACCCAAGGAAGATAGGGTTCCTAGAAGTGTGCCTTGCTGATGATAATCGTACAATGAAACTCGAAGGTGAAAGCTGTTGTCAGATGGGACTCCTGAACTACCCTGCATGAATAAAGAACAGCATATTGTGGAACTGTGTGGCTAAATAGTGCCGCATTTGTGCGGGTAGTGAAGCCGGTGCTTATGGTTTTGTAAGATGTGTCATTGTTGTATTGCCTAATTAAGGTGAAAATGACCCTTTTTATTTAAAGTATCATTAGCCTGTCAATTCATGTTTAATTTACATTGTGTTAAAGTAAAGTTAAAGTAAAAGTTACAAAAAAATGAAATCTTGTTGGTAATTCCTTCATTTGGTGGGGGGGGTGGGGGGGTGGGGGGGTTCATTCAGTAAATTTTGTTATTCTGGTTGACGGTTCCCCCAAGGGGATCATAACACCTCATAAACTAGGAAGTTAAATTTTTATTACAAAGTTAAAAACATAAACAATAAAATGAAAACACTGCTAATGGTAGTTAATCGTTCTACTGAAATTACATTAAATGATGAATGCAAAGGTCTTTTTAATGCTGTCACAGTAGAATAATACTGTCTTGTGATTCATAGGAGAGCATAACAGGAAGTTTTTCATTTTCAACAAAACTATAGGTCGTATGAGTCCACGGCTATTATGCCAGGAAACAGAATTTAATTATCTTGAAACCATTTGGCTAGGAGAACGAGTCTGGCCTCCACAACTATTCTGCATAATAATTATGCTGCAATAGCATTTATCAACGAGTTCCTTAAATATATTAGCACACCTAATGCACTAATTGGTAGGATTTGAAAAACGTGCTATGTCTTACCTCCCTAACCATTACTTCTTCACTCAAGAAGCTTTGTCAGTTTTCCTACTCTTTTCAACTTTTATGTTGTCCTACACTATGATCTATGTTCCTTCACCTAATTTACAAAATAAATATTACAAAGATATTTTAGCTTCAGTTTGGTTTGTCTGCAGCAATATTCACTGAATAGCTCAGGGGATAGTTGAGCTGAATAGCACAGATGCATTTAAGGGGAAGCTAGATAAACACATGAAAAAGAAAGGAATAGGAGGGAATGTTGATGGGATTAGACGAAGCATGGTGTGAGGAGACTTATGCGCAGCACAAACACCAACATGGTCCTGTTGGGCTGAATGGAGTGTTTCCTTGTTGTACATTTCAGTGGTGTAAATACCTGGAGTTTTGTCAGCCACCTGAACTCTTTTCATCCATTGTACATAAAAATTATTCTAGTTCACACTGAAGATTGTGATTTCCAACTAATTAAATGGAAACGACAGGAATGGAACCTCAGAGTTCAAAAAAAGGGAGAAATGATGTGCAGAAAAAGATAGCTTAGCCACATCCTCAGCGTTCTTTGAATACTAGGTGACTTTCATAGAATGAAGGCGATTAGGAAAACTTGACTGATAGTAAGGAAATCTTATGCCATACATTTTCCAATTTTTCTGCATACCATGCAGCCATCACACCCATTAGTAAGACCACAGAAATTCTTCACGTGCCCGCTCAGATAAGCCCTCCTTTAAAGGGGTCCATCCACAGGTTGCAGCCATATTGCTAATCCCATGCAAATTACTGGACTCCACAGTGACCCCAAGTCCTTTGACAGGGCAGGAGTGGAGGTAAGTGATACCTGTTCCATCACATTTATTCCAAAAGAGCAACAATGAGGATTATCAGGCCAAAATACCTAACCAAAACAAAAGACAGGAAGAACAGTTTGAAGGGAGGACTGTTGTTCAATGAGTAAAGAATTAAGTATCGTAATAGTCAAGTATGCAATCGGTCATTAAAAAAAATAATTCTAGGCTTGCGCACTGGTACTTTAGCACAAACTCTCAAACATTTGGTGCTCTTAACTGAGTTTAATGTTGTGCAACAACAGACAACTTGCATTTATATGGCATCTTTGGCATACAAAACAGCCCAATGTACTTCACAAACGCAGGAAGGAAAACTGATACCTAGCAATTGGCTCTGGCTGTAACTCATTCTTATACCAACTAATTTTTATCAATTCCCCCCATACCCTCAAAAAATTTGAGTGACTTTGTATATGGAACCAAAGTTTATGCTACACTTGTGCCAAGAGAAAGGAGTTATCAGGATAGAGCACATTTGGAAGTTATCAAGGAAAGGGTTATTAGACTGCAAGACATGCTTTCTGGTGCTTGGCTGGAGATTCCTTTCTATCCTGGTAGCACTCTTTTGAATTTTTTTTGTATGCATTTTTGCATCACTGGGTTTCACATACACTAGGACTTTCACTTCAGTGACAGGTTGAATTGTCTTCACAACAAAGGCTCACTTGATGTTAACAACCATGTTCCATTGGCCAGTTGATCATGGTTACCAACCCTTGTCTGTTTCATTAATGTCTAGGCCAAGACGTCAATAGATTCACATACAGAAAACAATGCCCCTTTAAAATAATTTGGCCAGCTTGGTTAATCAGTCAACTATCCTTTCAAACACATTGTCTGACAGACAGTGACAGAAGAACTTGGCTTCTGCCTTAATGCCCGTATTCAACAAAACAGCTACGCCACAAGCATTTTAGTATCATAGCATCAAGCTTCTTACACTCATTTTCTCTGAACATGGTAAGCACATTGGCCTGGCAATGCTCATTCAGTTCTCCCCGCTCTCTCCCTCGCAACCTGAAACTTTGCAGTGTTCAGTGATGAAATTCTCAAAACGGTTTATAGCAAACCTATTTTGGCAATGAATGTCCAGCCATGAAAACTATTAGACTGTAATAAAACAACCTATAAATTGGATAAAGATGCAACTACTAACATCGAATCTACTAAGGGCAGCCATGGCTCAATGGTAGCACTCTCACCTCGCATCAGAAGTTTGTGGGTTCAAGTTCCACAACAGAGACATGAGCCTAAAGATGGAGGCAGTGCTGCACTGTTGGAGGTGCTGTCTTTCAGATGAGATGTTAAACTGAGGCCCTGTCTACCCTCACAGGTAGAGGCAAAAAATCCTGTGGCACTGTTTTGAAGAAGAGCAAGGGAGTGTCCTGGTCGACACTAATCCCTCAACCAATGCCTAAATAGTCTGGTCATCATCACATTGCCACCTTGCTGCGTGCAAATTGGTTGCCACATTTCCTACGCTACAACCAAAGTTACACTTCAGAAATACTTCATTGTCTGTAAAGCATTTTGGGACATCCTGAGGATGGGAAAGGCACTATATAAATGCAAGTTATTTCTTTCTTTGCAGTGAAGAAGGCAAAGCTATCAATCATGCCAGTAGTTATCAGCTGACAGTCAGCCAGCTTTCCATTTGAAAACATATTTCCAGCATTGCTGAGGAGAAGGATGGTGCAAATTCCCCATTTATTCAGAAAATACTATTACTAATACAATGACTTTGCTCGCTCTCCATTTTAATGCTTACAATATTCTAATGCAAGGCGACATAATGTGTTAGAAAATATGATAACATTATCATATCTACCATTTTATTATGCAGTATAATGCTCGATGATGGCTGAGGGGAAGCATTATCTATTTTTAAAAAGTCAGAAATAATTTATGGCATATTGAATGTCATTCCTGCAGTGATTGCCAGCATAAGGTATTTATTCATATACAAGTGACTACGTTGGGAGGCAAAGTAAAGCACAATTGATTTGTATTTATTGTAACTTTAATTTCAGCCAGGTTTCAAGGTTTTTTAAATATTCTTTGAAAAGAATGCCTTCGGTGTAGGTTCCAGGGTAGAGACCAAGGAAAACACTAGAGGCGATAAGCTAATAGCAAATGCCAGGCTATGTACTCACAGTCTTCAACAAGTCTGAGTACCTTCTGTGAAGGTTTATGATGAGTATGTCTACCTCGGAACAAGTTGCTGCCTCTTCCTCAATATAGCAACTTTCTTGAAATTATACTTGCTGACCTGGTTGCAGTATTACGCAAGCAGAATTTGAAAAGTAGTGACACTTTTGATTTTAGCCTGAAAAAGCAAAGTGCTGCCACTTAAAACAGGGACTATGGATTGTGACTGCAAACTGGGAGATTTCATTCTAGCTGTTCCTCATGCAGAGGGAGTTAGGAACAGGAAGAGGCCAATCAACCATCATTCAGTCAGATCATGGCTGATCTGTACTTCAACTTCATTTATCCATTTTAGCTCTATATCCCCTACCTAGCAAAAATGCATTCTTCTCAGCATTGAAAGCTCCAACTGTTCCACCAGCCACTGTCTTTTGGAAGAGAGAACCTCAGAATTTTATCACCCTTTGTGTGAAATAATGTTTCCTGTTTTCCCACCTAAATGTCCTAATGCTAATTTTAAGAATCCAGCATGGACATGACAGACCAAATGACTCCCTTCTGTGCTGTAACCATTCTATGGGCGGAATTTAATGTTTGCGGCAGGGTCTCACTCGTCAGCTAGAGAGCCCCATGTCACTTCCGTAGGCCTGCCAGTATTAAGTGCCATCAGGCACTTAGGTGGTCAGTGTTGGGCCACTCTTTGGAATAAGGAGCAGAAATTCTACCACCGAGAGCCACCAGCCAATCAGGGGCTGGCAGCTCTCCACTGCGCCACAGGGAGCGGTCGCAGCAGCTGGCAATGCACCCACTCGAGGCTCAATTTCAACATGGGAGCCCAGGACAAAGGGCAGAATGGGGGTTAAGGGATGGGGGTCACAGGTGAGGCAAGGGTAGGGGGTCAGAAGTAAGGGCTGGGCGTAGCTTTCAGTATCTTCCCCCCACCCTTGCCGATGCCAGGGTCACTCAACAGGCATTAAGTGTCTTTGAACGAGGGACCACCCCTGAATGCCCAAAAGCAAATATGACAGGGCTTGCTTTTTGAGCTTCCCGAGTGGTGACTCCCCCGCCACACTGCTTGTTGAGTACCAGTGGTGGGGGGATGAGGCCCTTGAGTGGACATTAATTGGATCTCAATTAGCGCCATGTGGGAAAGCAGTCCACGAGCCATCCTGCCCCCGGCTTAATTGGGCGGAGGTGGGAAGGTGCTGGAGGTCCCACCCCGAACCCTGCCACCCAATTAAACGGCTCCCACCTCCAAATGCGCCAGCTCTGTCTCTCTGGACTGTTCTCAAAAGCAATTTTTAAACATGAAAGGATAGGGTCCACTATATTACTGACACCTTCAACAAAACAAGCAATTCAACGCGGCACCAAGAAATTCCGTCTGTTTGAAAACTCAATCATCAAGTATAAGGTAGATGCTCCAAAATTGGTAAGTAATCAAATTCCGTAGTTCCAGATGATTCACAGTTGAAGTTGGGATATTAAAACGCTAATCAAGCCATCTTTCCCTGACCTATAAGGAATGGCTATTCTCTAAGAGCAAAGGTGAAGAGAAAGGAGGCTGTGTTCCCTTTACACTGGATCTCCATTCTCTTTACCTTGCTCTGGGATTTCTCCCCAGGGGTCATAACAGGTCTAATATGACAGTGCTGATGAGGCGGAGAAGGTGTTTCCATATTCCAACCCCAATATCCTGCCATTTTAAGTCAAAGATGTCCAGATGCATGGGCTGCCTAAAATTGCTAGGAGTTAGCTTTGCACAAAGGTGTCCGCCCAACAAATTGAGGGGGGTATGGGAGGGTTTATAAAACCCTGGCAGAAAGGCAAAGTGGTCTGGAAGATAGTGGACCATTGCTTTTCAACTGCACTTTGGCAATGTTAATGTTTTGGACTGTTTTCCAAAGCAGTCAGAAGACATTCTGACAAGTGACAAGAAAACAGTCAGGGGGGCTTCTCAGGCCTGTTACAGCATCCCTCATCCACCGCCAAGAGTACATCTGGGGTATGACAGGACAATGTTAATTGCTCTGCACAGCTTGGCCTGGTCAGGCAGAGCATATGGGCGTGCTTTGCCTGTCAAGTATCACAGTATCTTTACAGTGCAGAAGGAGGCCATTCGGCCCATCGAGTCTGCACAGGCTCTCTGAAAGAGCATTCCACCTTGTCGCACTCCCCTGCCTTATCCCCATCACATTGCACATTCTCTCTTTTCAGGTAGCAATCCAATTCCCTTTTGAAAACCTCAATTGAACCTGCCTCCACCACAAAATTGGTGAAGCACAAGGGAGCCTGCAAAACCTCTCCCATTAATTAGAGGATTTTTATTTTGATTTGAGACTTTATTTAATGCTGCATCTGTCAAAGTTCAATAACACTTCAATTTACACTAATGTACTTTTTTTTCACACTTCTATCTCTCTTTGGTATATAATGTCTGAAAGACAGATATACAAAACCTGCATCAGCTAATAAAAACTCTGTAGCTGGACACCAGGATTATGTAAGGACTATTTGAAGAAATGTGCTTATGGTTGTTCCTCCTTTTTGGGATCAATACCATTACTCTTCCCACTTCATCACCCAAATGCCCTAAATCAAAGTCGTGGCACAAGAGAAACAATGAGCATAAATGAGAGGGGCTAAAAATCACAGCTTAATGATTCTACACAGAACATCTTCTCCCAGGCTGCTTCTGACCAGCAACTTTCAAAACCTAAAGCACAAGAACAGAGGAAAATTGAAAAGAGTGGGAGACAGATATTTCCCTTTGTAAAACTTGGGATTTTATACCAGCTTAGTTGAATGCATTTCTGCTTTAATGTAATCTTCTCAGCATCTTCTCTCCCAACCTCTTCCTCTGCTTTGTCAACAAAGAATTGAGCTTGATCTCAACAGTAATAAACATGCCACAATAACCTCCTGAATAGTGCAATACCTGTCCCTAATATTTCTAAGCAGCCCAACATAGTGTCACACACTAAAGAGCAGACCAGCTTTATGAGATTTGCACCTGTAATTTGCACCTACAACAACTTGTATTTATATAGCACCTTTAGAGTAAGGATAAATCTCAAGGCACTTTACAAGTGTTATCAAGCAATATTTGACACAGAGCCACACTGAAAAATGTTAGTTTGGTCAAAGCTTGGTCAAAGGGGAATAGTCAAGCTTAGTGGTAACAAAGGCATGCACTGAGATGATGCAGAGTGGGCAATGTGCTTAACATATGAGGAACATTTGAGGACTCTGGGTCTATACTCGATGGAGTTTAGACGGATGAGGGGGGATCTGATTGAAACTTACAGAATACTGAAAGGCCTGGATAGAGTGGACGTGGGGAAGATGTTTCCATTAGTAGGAGACCAGGACCCGAGGGCACAGCCTCAGAGTAAAGGGAAGACCTTTTAGAACAGAGATGAGGAGAAACTTCTTTAGCCAGAGAGTGGTGAATCTTTGGAATTCATTGCCACAGAAGGCTGTGGAGGCCAGGTCGTTGAGTGTATTTAAGACCGAGATAGATAGGTTCTTGATTGGTAAGGGGATCAAAGGTTACGGGGAGAAGGCGGGAGAATGGGATTGAGAAACTTATCAGCCATGATTGAATGGCAGAGCAGACTCGATGGGCCAAATGGCCTAATTTCTGCTCCTATGTCTTATGTTACAGAGGTGAAAATAGGCAGTCTTAGTGGCATAGATATGTGGTACGAGGTCAATTACAACACCACGGTTGTGAAAACATGGTTCTGCCTCATGGAGTTGCCAGAGAGGGGGATGGAGTTGGTGGCAAGGAAACAGCACTTACGATGTAGAAATACATCATTAAGGATACAATACAAAAACAAATGTTTCAGTGTACAATGCTCTTTCATAATAAATATTGGCCATAAGGTTCCACCAATGGCTCAGAACATAAAGGACTAATGCTCTTTCCCCAGTCCATATTGAGTTAGTTAATCATGGCCAGGGTAGTGGTAAGAGTGTTACAGGTTAGGCAGGAAGGAGACTTCCTGATTGTTGTCCACCAACACTGCTGGGGAATGTTGAATGAGGGCATGATTGAGATCAGCTGTAAATGGCTCCAAAGGTGAAGAAGCCTACTGTTAACTCTTTCAAGTACAAACCCGTTTCCATCTGTTTCGGATGAAGTTACATTGTTTCATAGTTTGCCATTGTGAGATTTGAACTCTTGATAATCTTTTAAAATTAAGAAGTAACTCTTTCGAGTACAAACCCGTTTCCATCTGTTTTTCAGATGAAGTTATATTGTTTCATAGTTTGCCATTGTGAGATTTGAACTCTTGATCTTGGGGTTACAAGCCCAGTACCATAACCACTTGGCTATTTAGGCCAAGCCAAAGCCTACTGTTAACCGCACTGTTGAGACTTACACTCTAACAATGGACTAATTAGGCTGATGCAAGAGGGCATCCAGTGCATGTGGAGCTATATCTCAGTGAAAAGTCAACACCTCAGAAGAGGAGAGGCAAAAAAATGGTAATAAAAAGAAACTTCAAAAAATGAACCCACCAGAAAATGTAAGAACTGGACAAATGGATGAGATTAACACCTCTGACAATAAGAGTCATACCTGAAATGCAGTTGAGCAATCCAAGTTCAATACAATGGGGGAGGAGGGCTCACAGTGCAAACTTAATTTGGCACTAAAATGGGTGGCCTTTGAGATTGTGACTAAAGCACTTTTCTGGAGAATAGCTTTAATCTGTATGAGCGAGAACCTTGATTTTGAATTTGGATATCTTGGCATTCTATTTTACACCACTAACATATCTTACTTTGATGAGCCCAAAGAAATTACAACAAAAAGGCATAAAAGCTTCCTATTTCCCTATCAGCCTTTACCATAAATGCAGCAAACTCTTTCTTCTTGAAGCGATGCACCACATTTCCAAATATTATCTATTACCTATTCAAATTTTCATTACTTAGCATTACATTTTTATGACAATCATTTTTAGATTAGCAAATTTATACATAGTAAAAGCAACTACAATGTGATTACGCTCAAGGAATCTAAATTTTGTCACAGTAATAAATTCTGTACACTAGCACAAGGTTCCATTTGCTGGTCACTTGTCACCTCCATGCTCACTGACATACATTGGCTCCTGATCCAACAATGCCTCGATTTTAAAAGTCTCATCCTCATTTTCGAATCCCTCCATGGCTTCGCAGCCTTCATATCTCTGAAATGTCCTTTTGCCCACCCCCACTCCCCCATCTCTGAAATTGTCTGCAACCCTACAACCTTTTAAGGGTTCGGCGCCCCTCCAATTCTGGCCTCTTACACTTCCCCGATTTTAATTATTCCACCTCTGGCAGCCATGCCTTCAGATGCTTATGCCCTAAGCTCTCTCCCCAAACCTCTCTGTGTCTCTCTCTCTCTCTCTCCTCCTGTAAGACGCTCCTTGAAACCTGCCTTTTGACCAAGGTTTGTCCTAGGATCTCCTCACGCTATTGATGAAGATTTTTTTTGATAATGCTACTGGGAAGCACACTGGGACATTTTACTACATTAAAGGTGTTATACAAAAGTAAGTTGTTGATGGAAAGTCATTTATTGGACACTAAGGCCTGCTAAGGAGTGGTTCCATCAGGTAGTCTTGTGCCAGGTGTGAGGCTACAATAGCAGCAATTTGCATTTAAAAACACCTTTACTATAATAAAATATCCTAAGCAACTGCTGCTGGAACATCAACTCAGTGAGAGATCCTTTTCAGTCTGCCTGAAACTTGCTGGTCTTCTAGTGCAAAGAGCTATCGATGACCGAGTGCTGCAGTCCAGCACATTTCAAGGTCCTTGACTACGTGCTAAGGGATACACTGAACTTTGGGGCAGCCTCCAAAAAGGCTCAATGCGGAAAGGCCACTAAGGCTAAGGTCCTTCCGTCATTGAGGGGCTGGAAACCATGTTAACACCCTCGAGATCTACTTTTGACATGAAATGAACATCGTAAATATAACCTATCTTTGTAAGCGTGCTGAGGCACCTCAGACTGCCACATACCGTATCGAAAGAAACTGATCTGTTATGAAATTTGTGTAATGTTAAAATTTAACTGTTATGGAATGTACCTTTACAAATTTTATGATTGCAGTACATTTTTGGAAATGTACTTTACGGGAGTATTATTAAATATTTACTGACAGCCACCAAAGAAGGAGACTATGCCCATTAAGCAGCCTTGGGCTTCACATAGGATAGTATACATCTGCAATCTGATGTGAAGTCAAGTTTTACCAAGTTTCTAGGGATGCAAAGCAAAAAAAGATGGCCAATAAATGTTGGCCTTGCCAGCAACGCTCACATCCCATGAACAAAAGAAAAGACTATGGCCTGGAGCCTCTGCAGCTTTCACCCTTACTTATCTTCCAATCTCCCTTACGTGTGCTGCTGGTGCCAGAGAACTTGAGGATTGTAAATGTTACAACCCCTGATCAAAAAGGTGAAGAGGGATATACCGAGCAATTCCAGGTTAGTCAACCTAGCATTGTTGTGGGAAACTTTTACGGGCAATAACCCGAAACAAAATTAATTGACACTTGGGAAATTATGAGCTTATAAATGAAAATCAGTTTGGATTTGTTAAAGACAGATCATGTCAGTTCTAAAGAAGAATCATATTTGACTTGAAATATTAACTCTGTTTCTTTCTCCACAGATGCTGCCAGATCTGCTGAGTTTTTCCAGCAGTTTTTGTTTTAATTTTGTGTTTGACTAACATGAGTGACTTCTTTGATAAAGTACTTGAGAGGCTTGATGAAGGTTTTGTCAGGGCTATGGACCCTGACAATATTCCGGCAACAGTACTGAGGTCTTGTGCTCTAGAACTTGCCACGTCCCTAGCCAAGCTGTTCCAGTACAGCTACAACACTGGCATCTACCAAGCAATGTGGAAAATTGCTCAACCATGTCCTGTACACAAAAAGCAGGACAAATCCAACCTGGCCAATTATCAGTACACCTTCAATCATCAGTAAATGATAGAAGGGGTCATCAACAGTGCTATCAAGCAGCACGTGTTTAGCAATAACCTGCTCACTGACACTCAGTTTAGGTTCTGCCAGGGTCACTCAGCTCCTGACCTCATTACAGCTTTGGTTCAAACATGGACAAAAGAGCTGAACTCCAGAGGTGAGGTGACATTCTGGGCAGGGGGTGGAGATCCCCAGAGCCAGGTCTCTGGATTACTAGTCCAGTGACAATACCACTATGTCAATGCCTCCCTTTAATAAGATAATACTAGATAGGGAATACCATGGTGCAAAGAATACTGGGAAAGTTAAGATCGTACTAGAGTAGGAAATTGTATAGCATTAGCTGGGTTCAGCGTAAGAGGAAAAGTCTAAACTGGGATTTCAGTGCCTGCAAGTGGATGTGTGCAGTCCGGTAAGTAAGATTCCTGAGTTGCAGATGCAGATAACCACGTGGAAGTATGATGGTGTGGCGATAACAGAGACCTGACTCAAAGAAGGGCAGGTGTAGGTATTAAATATTCCTGGATACGAGGTGTTCAGAAAAGATAGGAAAGGAGGAGTGGTAGTATTGATTAAAGAAAACATTGCAGAGCTGGAGGGTGAGGATTTTCTCAAGGTTGGGGGAGGGGAGAGGTGCTCAAGGATAGGATTTCTTGGCTAGAGCTAAGGAACAAAAAAGGTACAATTACATTGCTTGGTTAGTCTTTAGGTTATTTAGACCAACAATTAGTGGGAAAGATGTAGAGGAACAAATTTGCAAGGAATTACAGAGCTTTACAGCAGTTATAACAGGGGACTTTAATTATCCAAATATAGACTAGGAAAGTAGTAGTGTAAAGGGCAGAGAAGGGCAAAAGTTCCCAGAAGTTTGCTCAAGAGAGTTTTCTACAACCAGATGTTTCCAGCCCAACTAGAAAGGAGGCATTGTGAACCTGGTTCTTGGTAATGGGGTAAGCTAATTGGATCAAGTGTCATTAGGGGAACATTTAGGGAACAGTGATCATTGTATTGTAAAATTTAGGTTTTCCATGGACAAGAACAAGGAGAAATCCAGTGTAAGAATAATTAATTGAGGGAAAGCCAACATCAATGGAGTATGAATGGATCCAGCCCTGATAATTTTGAATCAAACTATCTCTTCTTTAAAGGCAGCCCATTGTTCAGTTAGTTTTGCCTGGTAATTTTTGATTCCAGGAGTATTCCCATGAAGGGGAAAGATAGGGCAAACAAATCCAGAGCTTCGAAACAGACAGGAATTAAGATGAAGCAGAAAAAGCGTGCTTTTGACAAATGTCAAGTAGATAATACATATGAGAACTGGGCTGAATAAAGGATTGAAAAAGCATATAAGAGAAGCAGGGTTGGGAGGGTTGTCGGGGTGTAGTCAGGTAGTGGGAGAGGAGGTAGGATAGTTGAGAGGATGTTGTGGGTCGTCGAGGGGTCAGGAGAGTTGTCGGGGGTGGGGGGTTAGTTGGGGGCTGAGGAAGGCTCTCGGGGATGGGGGATAGTTGGGGGCTTGTCAGGGGCAGGGGTTAGTCAGGGGTGGGAAGGGTAGTTGGGGAGTCGGCAGGGGTGGGTCAGGAGGGTAGTCAGGGTTGGGAGGAATCCTCAGGGGTAGTCACGGTGCTGGGAGGTTGTTTGGGGTGAGGGGGTTAGTCGGAGGTTGGGAGGGTAGTGGGGGGGGGTTGGGGGTTGAGAGGGAAGTCGCGGGGGTGGGAGGTAGTCAGAGGGTGGGGAGGCGGACGGGGGGTAGTTGGAGCTTGAGAGGGTAGTTGGAGCAAGCGGTAGTCTGGGGTAGTCGGGGTGGGAAGCAGTTGGGAGCAGTGAGGATAGTCAGGGGGATCCAGTGGGGGTTCAGTACAATAACAACCCAGGAATTTGAAGTGGTTTTAATCCTTCTAACTGGGTAACTATTCTGCTAAGAGAGTCACGACCATGCAAATTCTCTGATTTTAACTAAATTTGGAATGGTTCCCAATGCAGGGTAATTGCCTATCGGAAGTTTCAATTTCCCAGGTAATTGCCACGCATGTGTGGGGCCTTCCAGTTGTTGGGGGGGGCGGGGATTCCCCATTGCATCTTCTGGGATACCTCCAGGATATGACGCCTTCCCACGCCCCCACCCCCACCACCGGAGATTGGAAGTGCTGGCCCAATATTTCATAAACACTTATTCTTTAAGCCTGGAAGTCTCAAAAGGACACTTCCCGTTCTATATTTAATTCCACCCAAGAATTCCCTATACTTTACGGGATCTTGAAGGTTCCTTCACTTCTCCTGGGAACAAAGCAAGGCGTGCCACTGCTTTCAGGAATTCACTTTCATTTTCCTCAACATTCCCACTATTCTCCAAGGTATAAGAATTTTTGGGTCCTTCCACCAGCATTCGGCTAGGTGAACCTCCAAATCTCCTTAAGCACCTCACCATTGTGGATTCCCCAGCTCAAGCATAGGCCTCACTGCACTCTTGTTCAGTGACTCCATAACCTTGATTTCTGATAGCCCTCTGCTACTGGCCTATAGGTCCTGGCAGATTCTATCTCTCTGCTTGTACTAAGGTTGCTTCCAGATTGACTTCAACTGCCTTTCTGTGAAAAATCGTAGAGAGAAAAAAAACAGAACAAAAGGGTGTCTCCCTGCATAACCTGTTTTCATTGCAACTTGGCATAAATGGGATGTTACAGGCAGAAATTTGAACCAATTATCTCCAATCTCCAGACCTCCCTTTGATCTACAAAGTATATGGACACTTTAAGACCTTCACTTGTTTATCAGTTGCTTGCAAACCCTTCTTTGATCTTGGGAAATTACATGAATAATGTAAACCTCTATTAGGGCCATTTAAGAAAACGTGGACCACCCTTTGAACTGCAAAAATCTTAGGGGCGTTTCTCAAACTCAGGTTTTTTCCATTTATTTTTCCATTTAAAAATTCAATTCCCAAACTCAAAGCTATATTCCTAAAACATATGAACCATAAAATTACATATTCATAAAATAGGAGGAACGCAGAGAGACAATATAAAATAAAGGGTACATCTGTAAAGGGGATGTTAGAGCAGAGGGATCTGGGTGAATATGTGCATAAGTCATTGAACGTGGCAGGGCAGGTTGAGAGTGTGGTTAATAAAGCACACAGCATCCCAGGCTCTATCAATAGGGGCATAGAGTACAAGAGCAAGGAAGTTATATCAAACCTGTATAAAACACTGGTTTGGCCTCAACCGAACCCACTATTTCCCATTTCGCGGGGTCAGGAGTGGAGTGAGGCCGGGGTTTGCACATGCGCAGTTCTTGGGGGCAACCAGCCATTTAAATCACCAGCTGCCTCCACTGAAGTGGGATTTTGGAAGAACAGGAGTGTGGAATCTGGAATGTGCAGATTAGAACAGCTAAGAGGAGGCCTGACCTTGATGGATTGTTTGAATAGCCCCTTTGGGAGAGGTAAGGCACCTTTGGCATTGTTAAAAGTGAACGTGATGATGCACTTTTTATCCACACGATCACTGGAACAGTCAAGCTGTCAAAGAGCTGTCCAGCTGTCTAGGAACCATCCAGCTGTCAAGGAACTGTTAAGTAATTGTCCAGCTGTCAAGGATATATCTAGCTGTCAAGGAAATGTTAAGGTGCTGTCTAGCTGTCAGAGCTATCCAGGAAGTGTCAAAGCTGCCAAGGAACTGTCCAAGAATACTAGGTGAGTTGGCATTGAGAGTGTAAAGGCAAAGAGTGGTGGTTGGGTGACATGGGTTGGCGCGAGTTGGCACTTATTTGGGGTATGAAGGCAATTGGGGTGGGTAGAGGGGCATTAAGTTGGCATAGGGTATGGGGCAATGGGGATAGGTAGGAGTGCACTAAGTTGGCATAAAGATATGGTGCAGGGGCATGGGTTGGCATGATGGAGCATAAAGAGTGTGGGGTGAGGGATGACGGGTGAGGGATGACGGGTGAGGGATAGAGGAATGTTTTTTGTCTTATTATAACTTTTTATTTACTTAAGCACTTATTCTTTAAGCCTGGAAGTCTCAAAAAGACACTCCCCGTTCTATATTTAATTCCACGCAAGGATTCCCTATACTTTACAGGATCTTGAAGGTTCCTTCACTTCTCCTGGGAACAAAACAAGGCGTGCCACTGCTTTCAGGAATTCACTTTGATGTTCCTCAGTACAGAGGCAGGCCTTGCGACCAGCCTCCCTCTACACCTGGCAGCCTGCGCATTGATCCTGGTGTCACTCGCCCCAACTGCTGTTTCAGCCCGCTTACCCCCAACCGAAAATCCAAGCTGCGGGGGATACGTTTAAAGGTCAGGTTCGCCGAGCCGGGAAATCTCCCGACTGCCCGGACCTGACTAGGGAACAAAAATCCGGACCTAAGTAATTTGTCAGCCTTTGCCAAGTCTGAGAGCACGTAGAATAAATAAAATGTGAATTAAAAGAAACTAAACTTACTGGCCGCATTAGCAGAACTTGCTGTTTATTTTACCATACAATGGAACTCATTCATAATCAAATCTGATTTTTTCCAAATTAAAGTTTTGTTGCTGCAAGACATAGCTGACGAGTTTATTTTAAAAAATGGAGGCTACAGCAATTTCAAGTTGAGTTTCAGCAAATCAATCGCCTCTGGTTTGAAATTGCAATGCTCTCAAAATCGATATAAGGACTCCTTACAATGAAAAAAAGTGCATCGCTCTCAGTTCCTCAGGTCCGGAGCCTCACCAGAAATCCTAAAACTTGCTAGTTTCCTTTAACTGAATTGGAATAAACACTTTTAAAAGAATAATTAAGAAAATAGTTTAGCGTGCACTTTTTTTTAAAGTTGTTTAGGGGCCAAAATCCCAAGATTGGTTTTCAGGATTCGATTGTAAGCACATTGCCCTTGTTTCATAACAAGAATGGTAGGCCCACTTGTTACACAGCATACAAACTCAATGTCATTGTTTTTCCAGTTCAGAAAAGGATTTCACTATTTCCCAGTTCACCTAAGTAGATTCCATTATAAAGTAAAATTGGTGACCAAAATGATTATTTAAAGTATGTGGGTACTTACAGAGAGAATGTCATGGATTGAAAACGGAGAGATTAAAATATGCCTGTTATGGAATGACTGCATGCATTCTTAATTGATTGTGTAGGCAGTTTGTCTAGTATTCTGATCATGCACTACACCTCTCCCTAACTCAGAAATAAAAAGTGTTAGCACCAGTGGGAACATTACCATCTCACTTACCAGTCCCAACATACTCCCCAATTTGTGACAAAAGTCATATAGCAACAATGGTCACTTTTCTCCCCTCCATTTACTTGGGCGAAGTGCTCTTCGTGTCTGTCACTCTTCATAACGAATAGCCACTCAAGTGGCTATTCATTGTGAAACACTAAGTGCCAATCAGCAACTTGATGGTGGGCATCAAAGAGAGGGGAGAATCAGACCCAAATCCCAATGCTATCCTGACCCTCCATCAACATGTACATTTTCAGCAGAGATTCCTGCATTGCGATCCATTATAGGAGTCTGAGTGGATTTTTCTATCCCAAAGATAATAGTTGCAGACTCACCACTTCTGTCTGAGCACAGCTAATTCAGCACAAGTGGGGGATGGTATCTGGGTTGTGTAACTCAATTACTCAATCTTAGCTATTACTGCCCATTAGAAATTGTTAACTAGCCACAGGTGAGACTACATCGGCATCAATATAGCCACCATTTTAGTAGAAACCAGCTTACACACACACACACAATTCGGGTAAATATACTCTGCATCTGTATATTAACCTAAGTATCCACCGCCGTCCAGTGAGTCTCTTTCTCCAAGTTTGGAATTCTGCCTTGAATTTATCAGACACATACGGCAAATCTTCATGTAGCTCTCAGCATTTTGTCCAGCAGTTACAAGTGACCTCATTGGAGCGATTTCTTAAAGTGTTGACACATGCAATCAAGTTGAGCTGAACACAGAAAACAGTGTAGTCGCAGCAATTCTCAAAACCTGATATTCACCCTTGCTCAAAGGTATTTTGCCACGTTTTCAGCACAGAGTCAGTCTCAGTCATGTCCCCACTTTGAAGCGTCAGTGGATCCATTTGTTTGCCTCTGCCATTCAATTTATCTATTTCTCTATGGAAAGAAAACTGCAACATGATGGAGCCTTGTATTTTTACTAACTGACTGTACTTCATGAAGTGCAGAGCTTTACTGATGGCACACATGGAGCCATACTGACCCCTGTCTCTCATGCTGGCCTCTCCATGAACAGAATTTTTAAAATGCACTCATGGGATGTGGGCATCACTGCAAGGCCAGCATTTATTGCCCATCCTTAATAGCAATTCTTTTCATTCTAACAATGTGTGGCTGGGCTGTTACAACAGAAAAATAATCACACGCTGAAAGGCTTGTTCTCATGACGGTTGTTATATGTCCATGAGTTTTACACCAATTCATAGTCCCACCATTATCTCAAAGTCAGCAAAACTCGATAGATGGCTGTAAAGTTTTTACTTCAGTCATAGCATTGCTGAGATACAAAAGAGCAACATAATGTGGTGCTACTAAATGAAATACACCCGTAGCCCTTTAAGAGCTCCTGTTCCGGAGGTGCACCTCAACCCTTGTGTGCCACATGTCACACAATCTGTATCATGATGAAATGTATATTAGCTGGTCTTGTGATATCTTTTAAGGTCATTTTATTGCACTATTGGCATGCAAAGCACACGAGGAATG
Organism: Carcharodon carcharias; assembly: GCF_017639515.1. NCBI lineage: Eukaryota > Metazoa > Chordata > Chondrichthyes > Lamniformes > Lamnidae > Carcharodon > Carcharodon carcharias. The sequence continues at coordinate 114,854,958 of NC_054483.1, read as the reverse complement.
ATAGCCCAAACACCATTACACCAGAATTGCCTTATTGCATAGCTTTAAACATTTTTAGTCCATATAACTTTTTTTTACTTTGGAACAGATGCCATATTGGGTAGTGAAGGGGAATGGGATCAGAAATTATGAGGACTAAAACTGTCTATTAGAGAACAGCGTGTTCAGAATGAGAATTGAGACTGGCTGCTGTTAATTGACTTGGCCACAAGGATATGTTTCACAACATTCAAATATTCAGGAAATTATATTACATTTCGATGTTTTTGTTGGAAACAGAATAAGTATGAAGTTGACTTGTAAATGTGATTTCTCTGGTAATTCAGTTGTTAACAGTTTAAAGTTGGAAGAACCGTCCTATCTGCCATAGGCTTTCTTGTGATTGCCATGGAGAATAACTCAATAATATTCAAGCTATTGCTGGCTTTTTCTTAAATTGTTCTTAAAATCCCATCAGCATTAAAGCTACCTGTCTTTAATAAAGCTAATATCTTTACAGAATTTTTATGGCAGGTTTCACCCAATATTTTCCTCCAGTAGCATCTGTTGTTTTTAATCTCTGAAAGCATAACGCCTACAGCCACAAATCTAACAGGAATTTTCAGGGTTGCTTTTCCCCGTTTGCATGGAGATATGATAAAAGAAATGCCATTCTCAAGGGCTTAACAGAACACGCAGAAGTGATCTGTGGGCAGGCTAGATAAAAGACTGGTTTTCAATTACATGCTGGTAAGAAGGGAATTGTACATTCAAATTAAGCAATCCATCTGATATCCTTAATGTGCCTGCAGTCATCTTCTCCATGAGATAGAACGGAATGATATCAGAGCTGATGTTTTAAATAAATATAAACATGGAAATACTGGCATACATAGCGTACCCAACCAGGCCAAATGTTCAGATCAATTTATCTTCTTTAAAGATCAGTACTGTCTACTGATATTAATTTAAAATGTTGGATTCATGGCATAATGGAGCTGAATGTTGGAGCAATGATTACACAAAGCTATCAACTTTACAGTGTGCACATTCCTAAGTTTAACACTTTCAAGATATCCATATATTCTCTCCCAGATGTCATTTAAAAGATGATTTCCTGTAAATTGGCATGTCTATCATAAACAACAATTAGGGGAAATGCAGGGATTCACAAAACCGTTCATTTAGGTTAGTCTTTACTTGACTTCCTTCGCTTTGTGTTTTTTAAAGCTCAAAATGAAGAATCATTAGAGGGTTAATCATCCTAGAGATTAAAAACAAAATATATTGCAAATGTATAACAGCTTCATCAGGTGTGAAGATTACAGAACCAAATGGGGTAGATGGAGTTAAGGTACAGATCAAACATGATCTATTTGAATGGTGCAGCAGGCTGCAAGGGCTAAATGGCCTCATCCTGTACAAAGGTAAAGAGAAAGGCAGATTGATATTTCAGGTGAGACCCTGAATCAGTTTGTCTTTCAATCTGTTTCTTTGGCATATTGGCTGACCTGCGTTGTACTTTAAACTCTCAGACATCTTGGAAAAGCTCCCTGACAGGCAGTCCAAGACAATGAGCAATTGTTGGTCCACAAAAAGAAAGAGTGGTCCTCCAAAGTTTGCAGTACTATCCACAGTGGCAGAGTTACAAACACGCTATCTTTCTTTGCTGTGCATTCCATCTGCATCCACCTCTGTCCAGATTTGCTCAGTGAATCACCCACTGCAGACCCCTATAACTCACCATCTGTCCCACACAGGGTGTTGATTCTGCGACAGGTGTACACTGGAAGCTACATATATTAATATACAGGGCCCTGTTCTTTGCACACAGAAAGAAAATGTACACACATTGTGCCTGTTTCAGTCAAACAAAGTAAGTGACAACCATTCGCTGACCCATTCCTCAGAACATTGCCTTGACCAATCAGGGTCAAGCTACCTGGTTTAAATTTCAAACAATGCTTGACAGTTAACTGTCAGTCACCATCAATTGGTGGATTCTGCATGGCAACACCTCTACAAATCACTTGCCAACTAATCAGCACTCTCTTCTCATTCAGTGTAATTTGTTGCTTTCCCCTTATGTTGGTATTCTTACAAAGTGTCCTGATGAGAGCAAGACAAAAGACTCAACATGTCTTTTTTCAGAATTCATTAAGTTTCAGGTGTGATGTATTTAAAGATGGCTAATTAATTCAATTTCTGCAGAAAAAGATGTTGCATGTTGGATGCACATGTACTTTTGGTGCAGAAGAGCTGCTTGCGGCTCTGGACTTGTGAAGCTCACGTTTCCTGTTGACCAGTGCAGCTCTGTTCATGGGAGGCAGTGCCTTTGCTGATGTGACTGCAGCCTATACAGTGATGCTGTGCGAGGTTCTCCCATGCCTCAGGGGTGATGCTGAAACTCTTCAGAACCACCTTCAAGATGTCCATGAAGCACTTTTTTCTGGTCTTCACTTGAACTTTCCCTCTCAATTAGCTCGCCATAGAAGAGCTTTTTTGGCAACTGCTCATCAGGCATTCTGGCAACACGTCCTGCCCATCTTATCTGAACTCTCTTCAGCAGGGTGTGGATGCTAGACATGTCAGTCAGGAAGAGAATTTCAGTATTAGGAAGCTTGTCTTGCCATCTGATCACTACGTGTAGTTGGTATGCGCTCTACAATTCGGAAAAAATGGATAACTGAAGAGCATGTGCAACAGTGTTCAAAACAACAATAATAAAGGGAGAATAGGCCTGTATCACCTTCCCATGCTGTGTCTCTTTAACTGCAATTTAACATTGAAATCATTAACAAAGCTCCATTTCAATTGAACATCACTCTTGTAATCATAGAGCAGATATCAGCTTTCAACTGTAGATCAGTGAAGATGCACAGCAAGTAGAGCATTACAAGAACCACGCACATAGAAATGGAGAGATGAAGCAACAAAGAAATGTAAAAAAAAGTTTACTGACAATGACTTCAAAAATAAATCACTGTAATATCCTCCTGGATATTCCAAAATGCATTATATAAATGCAAATTATTTCTTTCCGAGTAGGCTTGTGCAATCAAATCTGTTAATCAAATCGCATGGGTTTTTCTGCTCGCAGATTTCTTCAGTAATTCTATTGTTGATATTTAAGGTCAAGAAGCTCAGCAAACATTAAAAAAAAAACCCACATGAATTGATGTTAATTGCCTAAATTCAAATGCTTGCTGCAGATTTTTGTGAAAATTCATGTTCAGACCATGTTCCTGGATGAAGGAACAAATTAAACTTCACGAAGCAGGAGAAACTACCAGTGCAGACGGGGCAGTATGCAGTACTTAGGTGTAAAACAACAGAATTATCACAAAGAAAGAAGCATCTATAAAAGTCCCCTCAGCTTCATTCCAATGTAATGGTTTGAGCCTTTTGAACTTTTCTTTCTCACAAACATGTAAAGGAACCATTTCTCAGTAATAAGCTGTGCCTTTGCAAGCTATGGCTGTGTAGTCTGAGATTCCGCATTATAAACACTGCGGGCAAGGGATTGGCATTGTTAGCCCTTGATTTCTAGGCATGACAAGTGTCCTTAGTGCTCCAAAATGGTGTCTGGTGTCTGCTGTGTATTTTTATGGGGAAATATCATAACAGATCATGGGGGCCATACCAGTCAGGGCATTACTGTGCACAGTGAATGTCCGCTGAAAGTATGCTGGGCAAGTAGATCATGGACTGCATCTTCAAGTCGGCGATATGGGGGTGGGGCCTGCTCGCCGACGTGTAAAATGACGCAGGGTGAGGTTAGGCGTGCATCCCAACGTCACCCTGCGTCATTTAGATTTTCAATTCAGCGGACGCACAACCGAATCGGCTACGCCCCTGCCAAACTGTGAAAGGCCTATTAAGGCCATTAAAAAAGTAATTAACACGATTAATGGACCTGCCTGTCCAACCTTAAGGTTGGCAGCCAGGCACGGAGCCCAGGCGGGCTTCAGAAAAAACATGACACCTCATCCACGGGCGGGATGAGGTTTCATGAGGGTATTAAATATTTTATGAAATGTTTAAATGAAAGAAATTGACATGTCCCAGCTCATGTGACAGTGTCACATGAGGGGACATGTCAGGAACATATTTTCTACCTTCAAAAGAAATGTTTACAACTTCCAGCGATCTCCCTGAGACGGCACTTTGCCTCAGGGAGATCTGTGCACTCTTTCGTGTGCATGCGTGAAAGATGCACTCCCAGGTCAGGGAATCCCCCACCCACACAGGGAGCGCACAGCGCTTCCAAGCGGGCGTCACGCTGGGCAGGCCTTAATTGGCCCACCCGCGTAAAATGGCGGCACGACCCTGACCAAGGGAGCCGATCGGGAACCCGCCCGCCCACACCCACTTCCACACAGCGCCCCCCGGCAAACAGGGGGGAAAATGCTGCCCATGATGTCAGTCAGCATGCAAAGTTGACTTGACCCCAGCCATGCCATTTTTCAGGTCAATGTTCCAGCTAATGTTCTCTCTTAATCTCGCACAGCTGAACATTCATTTACAGCAAGACCACTCCCCGACCTGCCCATCATCACTATTTACAGGGACCAGCATCTACCCACAGGCGAGTCACTGGTAGATTTCATCTGGCTGTTGCAATGATTCTACAACTGTTTGGTACTTTCTATTGCAGTTTAAAGTTGAAAAGTCTACAGGGCGTGGTTTGGCAGGTGATGAAGGACTTTTTGCAGACTTCAAGGCTAATGCACAAACTAATTATTTACAGACATGGATGCATTAGCAGGTGCTCCCACTGGCATAGAGAATGACTTAGACAATAAACAGAGGCCATGCAGAGCAAGAAAATGGAGGAGGAGGAGGAAGAGGAGGCGAAAGGGGGAGAAAGGCTCTCAGCAGCAGGCAAATCCACCCAGGCTGTTCAGGGAGCAATTCCCCTACCTGAATCTCAGTGAGGAACAATGCGTGAGATGTCTATGCTTCAGTAGTGGCATCCTCACTGAAATCTGCCACCAGCTGCAACCACAACTGCAATCTCAGAGCAGGGTATAGACCTCAATGCCAGCAGTGATAAACTTTCATGCATTTGGCTCTTTCCAGTCTGGAGCTGGAGATATTTACAACATTTTGCCATTTGCTATCCTTGGGTGGAGAAGGGAGCTCACTGAGGCTGTCTAATCAAAGCGGTAACTACACTTCATTTTCTATTGCCATGTGGAGAGAGCATGTGGCTTTGCTAGGATTGCAAGCTTTCCCCAAGTTGCAAGGTGCCATTTGCTGCAAGTATTTTGCTTTGCGAGTGCCGCATGACAACTCTACCCTATACCAGAACCAAAAGGGATTCTACTCCCTCATCGCCCAGCTGGTGTGTGACCACAGGCAACAAATCGTGCAGATCAACACGCAGTATCCTAGCAGCAGTCATGATGCCTTCATTCTGCAGCAGTCCACTGTGTAGGCTGCATTTAAGCCACCACTGGAAATCCAAAGGGTGGCTACAAGGGACATCCGCTGAAGACATGGCTCATGACCCAAGCACAAGTGTGCAGCAGTGAAAGTCATAATACCACAAGAAATGCATCAGAGCAGAGCTCCGGCATGCTGAAACAATGCATTCACTGCCTGGATTGCTCTGCAGGCACAGTGTTCGACAGAGGTTGGGGTCAAGGTTCACGATGGTCTGTTGCATGCTGCACAATCACGCTATTGTGAGTGATCAGCTCTTGCCACCAGCTACAATTCTGCCTGGTTGTCCATGAAGAACTCATCTGTGAAAACACAATTTCACATTTATCCAACTTGACCTTCCCACTGTTACCGACCATCACAGCATCTGCTTGGCCCATTCTGTGGATTCTTTGGTGTTTCCCACATCAAATTCATTTCTTGCATGATGACCAGGATCTCTGCCAGTCACAATGTACCTCCTTTTTAAGCAGTGCAAGCTAGCTTTAAATGGTGTGAGCAACGGGCAATATTGGCCCAGCTGATCACCAAAATAATTGAAATAAGCAGGCAGCACACCAAATTGGAGTGTTGTCTGCATTGCAATCAACAAGCATGGGTTAACTGTGCACCCGCAATATGGCTGGGTTTTTTTTTTATATAGAGAGACCATAAAAATTGAACCACTTCCCAATGCCCCTTGCTGGCACTGATAGTGCCCCAGGGATTTCCCATTACATTGGCATACTTCTGGGGACTCCAGTCCCAACTTCCAAAGGATAATGTCAGATAGGAACACAAAACAGTATTATCATTGCAGAAAACCGGTTTTGCTAATATACTAGAATTCAAACAAGCTAGCAAGTCAACTAAGACAGAAATCTGATGACAGACAGACAGAATTATGACGAGGAGTATTTAATAGAGGTGACGGGGTCTCACCGGCCAGGAGGAGCACAGGCGAGTGCCCCATGTCGTATACTTGCAGGAAGGGCCTGCCGAGTTAAGTGAGAATTATGCTCTTCAGTGGGCAGAGGTGCTTTCCTCTGGATCAAACCCCCGGTGGCAGAAACCCAACCTCCCAAGAGCTGCCAGCCAATCAGCCACCCAGGCCACAGGTGAGTGATGGTGGGAGGGGGTCAGCAGCAAGGGCGCTATTTGAAGGGCACAGAATCCTTCAGTCAACATCACTAAAAATAGGTTAACCAATCATTCATCTCATTTCTCTCTATGGTGCCTTACTGTTGTATTTGCCTAAAGAACAACAGCAATCACACTTCAAAAATAATTTGAGACATCCTGAGGGCATGAAAGGTGCTACGTAAACGCAAGTACTTCATTTTTATATTGATGATAAAGAAAAGCTTACAAATGCCAAAGCTACAATGCTTGCTTTTGAATCTATAGATTATGAATTCCAAATCCAAGGACTTGCAGACATTCCTGTCAGTCAATTTTCCCTTGCTTGGACAGATAAGTTTTATCCTCACCCATCCAAGCAACTAGATCTCAAAAAGGCAGCACTGCAAAATACAGACTGTCTTTTCACTCTCTGGATTACATCCCCCTAAATTTGTAAATTGCAGAATACCACAAACTGTGGGAGACCATCGGCCTAGCTGTGGGGAGACAAAAGCTACATCAACAAAGGGAACAGAAGTAGGGAGGGAAGGAGGAAATATTTAAAATATAAGTAAATAATGGGTGTCAAATATCACTCTTGCAAGAATGTAAACATCTTGAAATGAAGTCACAACACATTTGGAAGTAATTCTGCGCTTGTTTTTGATAAATTTTGGGCCCATCAATATGGTGACATCCAAAAACTTGCCTACCATGACATACATAACATTTTTGGCACAGAGCCAAGCACTGATTACAGTGCTATTATGGACAATTAGAGAGTCAGGTGCAGTTACGAACACGATGACATTTAAAGATATAATGAAACTGCTCATCTTTGTATGACCAAATACAATGCTGCAGCTATGAAGACATTGAATAAACTTAATTCAGGGTTTAGACATCATGATGCTAATGGGCCATCATTTGAACACAAAATGCTGCCGTAGTTAGACACAAGCATGTTAGACAGGACTTTGAGGAGATGATGAGGGTCTCGGTTGCCAGCTGGAGAACAGGCAAGAGCCCCATGTCATGTCTTTTCGGGATGGTCCACCACACCTTGTGTATCATAGCATCAAAGTGCAGAAGGAGGCCATTTGGCCTTAACAATGCAGAAGGAGGCCATTTGGCCCATTGAGTCTGCACTGGCTCTCTGAAAGAACATTTAACCTAGTCCCACTCCCTGCCTTATCCCCATAACCTTGCGTATTCTCTCCTTTCAGGTAGCAATCCAATTCCCTTTTGAATACCTCAATCGATCCTGCCTCCACCACCTTTTCAGGAAGTTCATTCCAGACTCCAACCACCCTCTGGGTGAAAACATTTTTCTTCACAACACATTTAATCATTTTGCCAATTATTTTGAATCTGTGCCCTCTAGTTCTTGATTTTCTCGTCAGTCAGAATGGTTTCTCACTATTTACCCTGTCCATACCCCTCAGGATCTTGAATATCTCTATTAGAGCTCCTCTCAGCCTTCTTTTCTCCAAGGAAAACAGTCCCAACCTCTCCAAATTCCTCATCCTGGAAATCATTTTTGTGGATCTCCTCTGTACTCTATCCAATGCCTTCACATCTTTCATCAAGTATGGCGCCCAGAACTGGATACAGTACTATAGATGAGGCCTAACTAGTGTCTTATAAAAGTTCAACATGACCTTTTTACTCTTGTACTCAATGCCCCTATCAATAAAGCCTAAGACACTACATGCTTTATTAACTACTCTGTCAACATGCTCTGCCATCTTCAATGATCTATGTATGTATAAACCTGAATCCCTCTGCCCCTGCACCTCAACAGTCTGTTTCCCGGCCGATCCCAGGCCCACCAATCGCAGCCCCCATCGCCGAGCTAAAAATTCAGGCCCACGTAATTGTGTCTGATCAGAACCCTCGGTATCAATATAATGCTTAGAGACAGATGGCATAGAGACAGATTCCTTGAGGTCTACATTAAGGCCTAAGGCCCTCAACATCTGTGGTGGCAGCAGACCACGAAAGACCACGAGACTGAGTGCCTTTGAATGAGGGAACCCCCCACCCCCCCCACAACCGCACCGCCCCCCCCCCCACCGCAGCCCCCACCACACCCCCCCATCCCCCTCCACCCCCCTCTCCACAGCGCCCCCCCCCCCCACCCACCCTCCCATCTCCTAGGAGCTACAGGCACACACACCAGTCTTTGCTTGTCATGTTCCTCACATGGCGAGCCCCTGATCCACCACTGGGTTCATCCCAGTGGCAGTGGGATAAAGCCAAATGTTTTCACCCAGAGGGTGGTTGGAGTCTGGAATGAACTTCCTGAAAAGGTGGTGGAGGCAGGATCGATTGAGGTATTCAAAAGGGAATTGGATTGCTACCTGAAAGGAGAGAATACGCAAGGTTATGGGGATAAGGCAGGGAGTGGGACTAGGTTAAATGTTCTTTCAGAGAGCCAGTGCAGACTCAATGGGCCAAATGGCCTCCTTCTGCATTGTTAAGGCCAAATGGCCTTATATATGGACATAATGGGGGTGGAGGCTCCTGCCTGATTAAACATCCCTTACCACCAAAGTCACCACAAGATTCCACCCATTTTGTGATCTAATACTGATCTATGTCTGGAAACTCAAGTAACACAGAAGGCACTGTGACAAAAATAAGGTTTGCAGGCTTCTGTTTTAGAATTTAAAGGGGAAGCAACTCTTCTTGCCAAATACAAAATGGTGGGCCAGAGAAACTCTGTTGCTGGGAACTTGGCATAGTTGATATCCATGAATTAGCTAATAAAGGATTCTCTCTGATGTCAGAACTGTATGGTTAGAATGTTTAACAGATGAGTTATTTTCTAGTTATGTCCAAGTGTGAAAAAAGCCTCAAGTAAAATGCTAAAACACGGCTGTTGTGGGTAATCATCCCATCCTCTGCCAAGATTTGAAGACTGTAAACATTTTTTTTTTGCTTGGTTGCTTCAAAATAAATCACTTTACATCAAAAAGATTCCTTGGAGTAAATATTCAAATCCAGGCTACAACTCTAGTACTGACAACAATGCACCAGGTTTCACAACGATCATTTTAGGCTCATGTATGCTACAGATAGGATATCCCAAAAGACACATTTCAAGACTGGAAGGCACACCAGGCAACTAAGTAGGTTCACATGATGCATCCAAAGAAACTCCTACATTTTAAGATATTGTAAAAAGGGCATCTGTTTATAAATGGTATAGTTGCTTGGTAGCACAGATCTCGAGTAAGCCCTGTCTCTGCAGAAGCAACTCCAATGGACAGGCCATTGTGTCTGGATGTCCAAAAGCTGCCTCCCTTGGCAGGTTCTCTCCTCACAGCTCTCCGTTAGTCAACGCCCAAAGGGTAGCCAAAGGAAAAGGTATAAGGATACAAGGATATGCACAAGATTGTCCTAAAGCACAGCGGCATTAATACCTCTGATGGGGGGGTGGAGGGAGAATGCTGCCGATCGCTCGGTCACCACCTGGTCCATCAAGGCACAAGCCACTTCGAGGCTCAGCGACTCGACAGTGAGGCGGAACGACAGCAGCAGAGGAAGGAGAAAGAAGCCAACCTGGGGCTGCGATTTCCACTCCCCTGCACAGCAACATGCCCCCACTGCGGAAGAACATATGGATCTAGAATTGGGCTCCTCCGTCATCTGAAGTCTCACCAAGCCTGACGGACGTCATCCTCGATTCTGAAGGGCCGCCGACAATGACAGAACTTGAATATTACTGAAGAAAGAGACATGCTGTTGAAGCCTTTCATCTTGCACTCATCAGGACAGATGCAAGAATGCCAAATTTCAGAGGGAACAATTTATACTTCATGAGAAAAGGGTGCTGATTAATTGGCAAGTCAACCTTGTTTGGTCAAGGTATTACCATGGAGAATGCACCAGTAAACTACTATCCCTTACACTTTTGTTTAATATAAACAAGCACAATGCATGGAAATGTTCCTTTTTCCTGCATTGGCCAGGCCCCAGTATATGAATATATGTAACTTCTAGCAAACATTAAGTGAGCCATATTGCGAGGCTGACTGATAATCCTAAATTGGTTGTTAGAGTAATTCTTAGCATACTCAGGATCGTTCATCAAGTGCTGTGCAATTACAGAATCATATCTAACGTCAGACATTATGTTCTGGGTTTTTTAAGCACAGCCGGTTGAGTACGGTCAGTACTCTGCCAATTACGAACAGCCAAAGGAACGTGCTGTTTAATATGATCTGACAGTAATTGGCCTATGTACCTGGCACTGCACAAGGTAATGTTGTTGGGGAGAAGCCTGGTGCAGCTATTATGGCCGTCCCAAGACATATGCAGAGCTTATTTATCATTAACTCTTGACATGTCTTTGTCCCATGTGTATTAGCCACTGATCTTATCAGTATTTTTGACTTGCTGCTTCTCACTCAAGTCCACTGCAATGCCTTTGCCCATTGATTGTTAGGCTACATGCAACAAACAGTCATTGTTTTACCTGTCTCGGCAGTACACACACTCAAATGTAGATTAAAAGAATACCCTTGTTCACACATGATCATCAAATATTTATTCACTGCCATACTGTGAATATTGTGCAAATGTAACATCAGTCATGGTAGCACAGCATTGTCCATATCAGAAATAGACGGCCATTGATCCTTCCTTCTCCCACAAAAAGCTCAAGGATAATGAACTGCTTTAGAATTTAAGCACAATGCCAACTGCCAGGAATAGATTTTCTTTACACCATTCGGACATAGAGAGGTACCCTTTTTGCTCCAATGTCCATAGGACTGTTGGCTATTGTGCATATTGCTACCTGAGTTTGTTGTCATGGGAGAACCAACTATTTTAAATAACTAATGCTGTTGTTTAACTTGAGACTATGGTCATTGCTGAACTTGTGTATTTGGCAAAACAGTGCATCAGTACCATCCTTAATGCAGTGTCAAGAAGATATAAGAATGTCGATAATGTTATTGGAATTATTTTAAAATAGAGTTCTAGTGGTGTGTGTAGCTATATGTGTGTGTGTGTGTGTGTGTGTCTTAATTGGATTAATGCCAGCTGGTCGAGAGGCTTTGATGTATAGAAGAGAAGTAGGTTTGAAATGTTAATTAGGTAAATTACAATGTGAAGTGTAAAGGGGGCAATTTTCATTTTTAAATAAACCATTTGAAAGAATGGGTGAAATATTACACCCTAGCCAGAGGAAGCCAAACAACGAATTTACGTTTCCCAAAGCTTACTAATAAAATTGGTGCTATGAAAGGGTTTTGTTAGAAGAGGTAAAGTTCAAAAAACCTAGCGATACAATGAGAATTTGCATTCAAAGAGGAAAATATGTATAAAGGAAGAGTAGGCTGTTGATAACAGGTAGAGAGATTCTAAGACTTTAAGCCTCCAAGTAAGCCTCATGCCAGTGTCTGCAAGGACCCAGAGCTGAAAGAAACTCATTTTGAAGGCGACTATCCAGGGAGTGCTTTGCCAGGTGACTATTTAAATCTATGTGTTTTATTATTGTCTTAACGGAGGTGTAACTGAGAGTCAGATTAATTAGGGGATTTTTGTAGTTATTACAGTAGTAATTTTGTAGCCATATATATATGTGCTTGCACTCTTTCTTGTATTAATAAATATTTAATTTAGTTTTATAAAAACCTCTTGGGACTTGATGAATTCAAAGCCTGCATTTCGAAACATACAAATTGTAAAATGGGTTATGACCGTTGTTTCAAGTTTCCCTGTGGTATTTGAACAACTCAGCCTTTACCATCGGCTGTGTCATAATATGCAGCAATGCACAGAATGACTTATGTGTGTCTCTTAAAAGCTTCTTGTGGCTTAGATGTTGAAAGTGGTGCTAGTCTTAACAGCCACAAGGATCATTTTACTCTTGGTTAATTATTCCTGTACGTTTTCATTCACAAGCTAGTACAGATTAGTCACAGCAGCCCCTAAACTTCATCAGGCTCAGTATCTCCATCAAGTGAAAATAGATTCATCCCTTGCAGCAGATCTGGTTTCTGAGGCAATTTGCATTACATGTGGGCATTTCTATTTTTATTCATTGATGGGACGTGGATGTCACTGGCCAGGCCAGCATTTGTTGCCCATCCATAATGCCCTCTTGAGAATGTGGTAGTGATATGCCTTCTTGAAACACTGCACTCCGTGTGGTGTACTCCCACAGTGTTGTTAGATAGGGAGTTCCAGGGTTTTGACCCAGGGATAATCACGGATCAGCAACAGATTTCCAGAACAGGATGGCGTGTGACTTGCAGGGGACCTTGCAGGTGTGATGTTCCCATGCACCTGCTGAACTTGTTCTGACTTTGGTAGAGGTTCAGGTTTAGGAGGTGTTGTCAAAGAGCCTTGGTGGGTTGCTGCAGTGCATCTTGTAGATGGTACACATTGCAGCTGCAGAGAAGGGAGTGAACGTTTAAGTGGTGGATGGGGTGCCAATCAAGTGGACTGCTTTGATGATCTGTTGATCTTTTTCAGTGTTATTGGAGCTGCACTCATCCTGGCAAATGGAGAGTATTCCATTTTGCTCCAGCCTTGTAGATGATCCAAAGATTTTGATGGGACAGGAGATGAGTCACTCAGTAGAGAATACCCAGCCTCTGATCTGCTCTTGTAGCAACAATATTTAAATGGCTGGTCCAGTTAAGTTTCTGGTCATCAGGATGCTGATGGTGGGGGATTTGGCAATGATAATGCCATTCAACATCAAGGAGAAATTGTCTCTTGTTGGAGATGGTCACTTGCTATTTATCAGCCCAAGCCTAATGATGTCTTGCTGCATGCAGGGACAGACCACTTCATTATCTCATGTGTTGTGAAAGGAACTGAACACTGTGCAATCATCAATAAAAATCCCTATTTTTGACTTTACGATAGAGGAAAAGCCATTGATGAAGTATTCTTCAGTGAAGTCAGTGCTGCTAAGCAGCTATCTGTTGCCATTTCCAGGACAGTTAAACAGGCACTTGACCCATTTTCTAAATGGCCATGAATCACATCTGCTGCTACCTGGTACCATTGCCATTACATCATCTAATTAACCTCAGCTAAATGCACAAACTAATGTTTACCTAATTATTACTTCAACCCAGTGGAAATATCCACCATTTTCTCATGAAATATTGTTAACAAGGTCGTAATAGGCTGCTAATATTCCACACAGTGGAAATATTTACTTTCCTCTTAATTTGTTTAACTCAGTAATTAGAAATGGTGGAACACTTTGAATAGCATTAGCATCAGCAGCGGGTGCTGTTACTGCACTTTACCCCTTTGCTATCATTTCAGGCCATTACCGAAGGAACGGTAACTTTAACACCCTGTGAGAAATATGGGGCTGCATTTTACAACCCCCTATCAAGTGTGTTTTCAGCCAGGGGAGCACATAAAATACAGGGTTGGGGGGGAGGGTAAGATACAGGGAGGTGGTGGCATAGTGGTATTGTCCAGAGACTCAGGATAATGCTCTGGAGACCTGGGTTGGAATCTCACCACAGCAGATGATGGAATTTGAATTCAATAAAAACCTGGAATTAAAAGTCTAATGATGACCATGAAACTATCATCGATTGTTGTAAAAACCCATCTGGTGCACTCATGTCCTTTAGGGAAGGTAATCTGCCCATCTTTACCTGGTCTGGCCTACATGTGTCTTCAGACCCACAGCAATGTGGCTGACTCTTAAAACCCTCTGAACGAGGGACAATTAGGGATCGGCGATGAATGCTGGCCTAGCCAACCCACATCCCATGAGAAACATAGGAAACCGACACCGGACACCATATGCAAATAAATAATTAAGAATCAATTAAGCTTGTTTACAAGTCAATTGACTCCAACATTACACTGCCCATGCTATAACGTGGTTGGCGTGGGCAGGCTGGCAGGAATGGACAACCCGTTCTTTCAAAACGTTTTCCAAAGGGCAGGAAGGAAGGGGGTTACTATCTTTGGGGTATGCACATCCAGAGCACCCCGCCAAAGATAATACCCCCCCCCCTCAATTCCTTCCACCTGCACTGCAAAACCCATAGCCCCAACCCCTCATCCCTCTCCCTAAAGGTACCCAATCCCTCCCCACCCAATATCCATGATTTACCGGAATCCGGATCCATTGCGTCCTTTATCCCCTGGGCTTGTTTGCAGTCCCAGCAGTGCCCACTACTGAGCTCTGGCGCTGCGGGCCAATCAGATTGACCAGCTGGACTTCTTCCCATTGAGGGACAGGAGTCCCACACTTTCCTTGTTGTTACCGTCTGCAGAATGTTAATACTGCAGGGTGGACTTATTTCTTGATGGTCAGTTTCCAACCAACTTTTTGAGGCATGATCCAGTCCATAGCTACAAGTTATTTTCTCATGCAACAAATTCTAATTTCACACACAGGCCCTACGTGGAAGGTAGCTACATTGTGGATGGAAAACGTTGAAAGTAAAAGATTATCGTACAGACAGTGAATATAATAAATACATTATTGCACAAGACAAAATAATGTGGATGCTGTAAATCTGAAACATAAACAAAAAATGCTGGAAAAGCTCAGCGGGTCTGACAGCATCTGTGGAGAGAAAGGCAGAGTTAATGTTTCGAATCCATATGACTCTTCTTCAGAGCTAAAGGGACTTCCCTTCACTTCTGAAGAAGTCATACAGACTTGAAACGTTAACTCTGTCTTTCTCTCCACAGATGCTGTCAGACCCGCTGAGCTTTTCCAGCATTTTTTGCTTTTGTTTCACATTATTGTGCAAAACTGGTTCCCTTCATCTTTGGAGCATGGAACTATACAGTAAGTTCCCAAGAACATTTCAGTGATAGAATTGTGAATGTTCAGGATAAAAATAACCTAATAGGATAATGTTTGCTGTAGAATGTAATCATACTAAAATATTGTCCTAAAGTTCCAGATATCTTGCCATTCAAATTCACCATCTTCTATAGCTGCTTTGATCTGCCTATTGGACAGGATGAATGGGGAGAAAAACAATGGACATAAATTTTACAGCTTATAGAATAGCTTTACTAACACTAAGCAGCGAGACGTTCTTTATCTCATATTGGCCCAGAAATTCTGAACTCCAGGAGATGTACCTAGGAGGTACCCCAGAGATGCGCTGGAGGACCCTCCCCGGAAATCCCAATGCAAGCACTGCACACAAATTTCCCAGGAAGTTCAATTTTCCGAGGCAATTACCTTGAATGAGGAACCATCCAACATTTCGATTTAAATCAGAGACTTCAGATGTTTCCGACTGCCTTACCAGATTAGTTACCCAGGAGAAGATAGAATGATTAAAACTACTTCTAACTCCTGGGTATCTAGAGTACTGACTCCTTCCTGACCCCCTCACTAGACCCCGAATACACTCTGCAACCACCTCCCGCGCCCCCACTGGACCCCTGACTACCAAACCCCCACCCCCAACTAACCTCCCTAACTACCCCCAAACACCTCCTGACCCCCAAACAACTCCCCAGCCCTGATTACCCTGCGACAACTCCCCACTGTCTTGACTACCCTCCCGGCCAGATCCCGCCCCCCCCCACGCCACCCTGATTACCCCCCACTGCCGTGACAATCCTCCCAATGCCCTATTCTAACCCCAGAATGACCACTCAACCCCCCACAAACCATCCATCCCACCCCCCTCCACTCCCCACACCTAGTACCGTGGAAAGGGGCCATGGCTTCCTTTTCACTAACTCTGCTGCACTAGAATGAAGGCCTTGGGAACTTGCTGTACTGCCCATTTCTGAGGAGGCCCGAGTCGGAAGGTTGGGCACAAAACGTGCACTTCTTGACTCAGGTAAGGCGTGGAGTGAAAATCCAATCGTGATTGCCACTCTTCAGAAGATCTGGCCCATAATGATTTGATTTTTTGACCCAATTCTACCCAGTGATGTTTAGTAGCTATCTGGGGAATTGAGAGAAGGGGGTGAGAGTTTACCTTAGATTGTCAGATGTGGCTCAGTTAGTAATATACTAAGTCCGAAGATTGGAGACTCAAGCCCTACTTCAGAAACTTGAGCGCAAAATCCAGGCTGACACTCCAGTGCAGTACTATGGGAACACCACATTGCTGGAGATGCTGTCTTTCAGATCAGATATTAAACCGAGGCACGATCTGCCCTCTCAAGTGGATATGATGATTCCAACGCACCATTCGAAGAAGATCTGAGGAGTTCTTCCCAATGTCCTGACCAATGTTTATCCCTCAATCACCACCATTAAAAAAACAGTTCTGGTCATTAGCACATTCCTGTTTGTGGGAACTTGCTGTGTGAAAATTAGCTGCCTTGTTTCCTACATTACAACAGTGATTACGTTTTAAAAATATTTCATTAGCTGTGAAGTGCTTTGCAATGCCTAGAGGTTGTGAAAGGTACTAGCTATATAAATGCTAATTCTTTCTTTCTTGGGTACAAATGTGTAATGTTGTTAGTTCTGGAAAGTGTTTTTAGCAGTGAGGGCACTTAACCCAGCTGAAAGGCCCTTGGCTGAGGCAAGAGGGAAAATAATCAACCAAGGTTCCTGCTTTTCACTATCCTGCGTGGATGAAAGAATTGGGCTCAGTTACCAGGCCTGTGTTCAATTACCCAGCCAGTAAACACAAATAAAGCCATATTTTCTAAGTCTTTGCTTAGCACCAAGACCCTTAGACACTACTACACAATGCCTTCAGGAGGTGACATGGTGCAGCACCTTGTGCAGAAGCTACTGCCACAACCTGGAAGCTGGCACATAGGATGATGGCTCTAAAATGGCCAGTTCAAGTTTCTTTCTTGAAACTGAATTTCAATAGCTATGAAATGCATTGGGATGGCCTGGGTGTTGTGAAGACATTATATAGATGCAAGACTGTTTTTTTCCTTTCCTTTGAGTGTGTAAGGCAAGCCTAGGGGGAATCAACATGTGGCACAGATATGGCTTATCAGTCAGGAACATTATCAATTGCTGGGCACAAGGCATTGCTCCAACTATCCCCATGGAAAAACAAAGAGCAAGCAACTTATAAAAATAAAGACATTTGTTTTTAAGAGGTAACAGTTTGTATGGTCACAACAAATGGTGAGGGCATCATTGGTGCAAATGATTAGCTCCAAGAAAAGACAGGAGGGGAATTCAACAATGTGGCCCATAACCAGCAATGACCTCTCTTTTACTATTTACGCCAGTAGACTTTGTCACTGCATACATAATTACAACTGGCCACCCTAATTCCCTCTGTTCCCCATCTGCAGAAAGAATAAATGAGATTGGACAGTAACAGGCTTTGCTCTCTCCTGTCACTCATCAAAGGTAAGCCATCAGTAAGAATGAAAAGACGATAAAATGAAGCCACATGTTAGACAGCCACAAATGCGATTCCAGCTCAGCTGTGTGAATTATGATGGGCCAAGAATAAAAGATCTTATTGTATTTATAGATAAACTCAGACTCCTTAACCTTGAAATGTGGTGTAAAAGGACCACTATCTTCTTTAAGAGTTAATAGCTCTTTATGAAGAAGTGCAACCTTGGCAACTGGTTCACATTTGCAATGATTAACATTTCATACTTAGCCAGCTGTTCCTTGCGTTTCTGACAGTGGTACTTCTTTTTCACATTCTGCAGTTCCTGGGCTAGACGTTCAATCTCATACTTGTACTCCTGACTCTGTGATTCAAACATGTTCAACTCTGAAGTCAAGGCCTTTCAAAACAAAAATGAACAACAGATCATGATATTAGCAAGTAATTAACTTGCTGTTCCATTTCTTAAAGCTGTTATCAATTGCAATAGAAGGTTTTGTCAAGACTATCTGAAAATAAAGCATTGTGACAAAGTACTTGCATCTGACTACTCAATGTGAGATATCATATTATTCAGCAAATAGCCCATGACAATGAGAAGGTGAAAACATTGCGGAATATGTGAAGTGCTTCAACACTCAGAGGTTGCAAGTGGATAAAACATCTCAACAGCAAAGATGCATCACTGTCAGTTTCAGCTTGAATTAAATAGTTTAGAAGTTGGCTATGAGATGTTATAGTACAGGTGACAGCTAATAATTTTCTACCATCAAATCTGGGCTTCCATAGTTTGCTCTTACCATAAAAATATCCCTGTAAATCAACAGATGGGTCTCTGCAGACTGTTAAGTATTGAGACCTGAATCTTCAAAGTGCAACTACCTCTACCTCCATGCTCAAAGAAAAGCAGTAGTTTAAGGTTCTAATCCCTGTTTAGTTTTTGTGCACTCCATCATACTAAATTACCCAGAAGAATCCCATGCTCTCAAACTTGGAACTAGTTTATTTTTTGAAAAAGGTGCCCAAGAATCAGACGTTTTTGCTCTTCCTGATCCGCATAGGAATGTAGCTTCATTACTTTGACTTAACAGGAAGAGGTATCACAACAGTATTTCCTCAATCCTGCAGAGAATGACTTGGCGGATTGAGTATCCAAGGTGCATGTTTCCATTTCAGATGGGAAGGAGAGAAAGGTACTGTTTTTTTTTCCTCTAATTATATTCTTGGAGAGCACCAATTCCAGGTTGCTAAATGCCTGAAGGGGGAATCAGAAATTTGTTCAAAAACATTTTGATCCTTGTAGTATGGGGAAAAAATGCCATTCCCCTGAGTGTAAGTAGTTTTTGTGCTCCACAGACTTAAAACTTGGGGAAAATGTAATTCTTCCCTGAATTATTGTAAATGCAATACAGGTGTTTGAGGATAGGAGAGGTCAATGAGCAGAGGATGCTGTGAAAGATTTATAGAGAAACAACTGCTAAACAGGCAGCAATGGACTATCGTATCACTGCAAAACCCACACCGGTGCTTTGAGTACAACACTTTATGTAACAAATATGAGACAGTCAGCTGGATGAACCCCAATGACAGATTACGCAATGTGCACATATGCACTCATTTATAGAAAACTAGGATTTCAATAGCATCAACTACAGGTCCAATGAGGCAGAAATAAAGTATACATCACTCCCCTGGTGGAGAATGCTGTACAAAAACAAACACTGCACATCAATGATCTCTGCTTTAACAGGTGCTGGTTGTCACACAAGGTGTCAGAGCCTCCACGTGCGTGAACACCATCTTGTTAAAACTGAAAATAGACAGAAAAATTATTCTGTTGATCAACATTATAGGACGGATCCAGGCTGGATGTCAAGATTTAACTAAATAAGACCCAACAGTAGTGTCGATAAGTCTGACAAGTTCTCTATAGGTTTAGCTTCATCTCTGATTGACTGGTAAACAATATGCTCATTTTATATCTTCAGTGGAAGCTGCCAATAAATCTGTCTAAACCAAAAATGCCACACTTAAGATAGTCATAGAATGATGTGCCAATCACTACCCATGCTTCCTGTTGGCGGTGCAGTGACTACGAGATGCTTACATATTATTAGACAGCTTTGAGCATGATATTTCGATCCAGACTGACTCATACAGCTATCTGCTGTGGGTGAAACGTGTACATTGTATTCCCTATGAAGCAATTTTTAGCCTGCAAGAGGAACTTGCCAACATTACTGATCAGTAATGCTTCCTTCAGTTCCAATCTGCAGCCTGAGATAGCCTTCTAAAATCTGTTTTTTTCTCCCCGTCACTTGTTTTTAAATAAATTTATTTAAAGCACAAGTGTCAATGACAGCATTAAAGGAACTGGATGGTAGGAGTTACTGGCACTGACTAGATTTTGAAGAAATGTAAAGTACTGTATTATACAGAAAAGATCATCTCACTCCAGCCTGTGAAAATTCACTGGAAAGACAAATGTTGTGACTAATGCTCTTCAGAGATTACTGTAAGCATGGTTAATTCATTGATGTACAGATCAGCTATGATCTAATTGAATGGTGGAAGAAGCTCGAGGGGCTGAATGGCCCACTTCTATCCCTATGCCTCTTAAGTCTGAGGTTTTAACAGAAGATAAACATTTATTTTAAATAGATTAGCACCTCCATTAAAATAGGAGTTAATCCTTTTTGCTTTTGGATGTGTTATAATCATTTGTACGCCAATGTTCAAAAAATCCTAAATCCAAAGCAATAAGGGTGAGTCACAGTTCTAAAACAGAAGGAAAAGCAGCAAGATGCAAGTACTAGTGCAGGGTCACATCCAAAATGTTAACTTATCTTTTCTCTTTCAGGTGGCAGACAATCTCCTGTGTACTTTAGGGGAGAATGGTCTCGGTGCAAGCGGGCGTACAGCCCATCGCTGCCCACAATCAGCTGCGCGCTGCCGTTTTACGTGGGCAGCGATCCAGCAATTAAGACCCACCCAGCAAGACGCACACCCCGCTCCCTGTGCAAGCCGGGGGGGGGGGGGGGGGGGGGGGGCGTGGAGGAGGGAGAGTCAGGAATCATGCGCACGAAAGAGCGCAGAAATATCCCTGAATCACGGGGCTGCCTCAGGGAGTTTAATTTCATTATGAAAAATTTTTAAAAAAACTTTTAAGGCACGTCCCCTCATGTGACAGCGTCACATGAGCTGGGACATGTCAACGAAATGTATTGGATTTATAAATCCTTCATGAAACCTCATCCCGCCCGTCTGCAACCCCCCCACCCCACCCCCGCCGCCAACCTTAAGGTTGGACAGACAGCCCTGTTAATTGTTTCAATTAGTTTTTAAATGGCCTTAATAGGCCTTTGACAGTTTGGTGGGTGGGCAGCCGACTCCGGTGCGTGCCCGCCGAACTGAAGATCGGAATGATGTGTGGTGATGTCGGGACGCACACACCTCATGCCATTTTACGTGTCGGCAAGCAGGACCCACCCCCCCGCAGCACCCCCCCCCACCACCACCCACCCCCCCCCCCCCCCCCCCCCCCCCCCCCCCAAACCCCACCGCACACCAACCAGAAGATTCAGTCCTATTTGTTTTGGCATCTCCAGTATCTTTGGCTTTGTTTCATCCCTAATGATAAAACTCTATCTTTGATTATTCACTTATTTCACACATCCAGTATGTTTCAAACTTCGAGGGCAGGTTAATGTCTCTTGAGGGTCATAGATCAGCCCTAGCAGCAACAAATATTAATGATGGAAACATCAGCATTTAAATCAATGCTACAAATTAAATAGACTTCAAATGTTACATTTAACAGTTTAATGACAGCAGCAGAATTTCTATAGTAAAGGTAAGAATTAACTCAATTAAAAGTGTATTCCAAGAATATCATAAATGTTCTGAGGTCCTGAAACTCTACCTTTTAATATTAAAAACTCAATTTTGTTCACATAAAGATTACGAGATGGGAAAGAAATGTATCTTGTAAAGTAGTAGAATGAATCTCTTTTTCAATAAGAGCTCCGCTTGTGTTTTTTATGTCAATGATTTCAGATTGCTATCACATAGTAATCCTCCATCATTGTCGCTGGAAAGAGAATGAGCTGCTTCTCTTGATCCTCACAGGTTATCTGACGTGATCACGGCCTTTTATCATGCTTGGAAAGATGTCCTGTATAGATTGAAGGTCAAGCAAAGCTGCTTTGTCATTCTCATAATGCCTACGCACAAACCACTCCCAATTCTTTTTCTGAAAACTGTGCTTTGTTGCGATATTTAGGAGATCCTAGGCACACACAGGAAACGTAACAGATAAAATAATTTAATTAACATTAGGATGCCTGGCAACTTAACCTCCAATTAATAGCAGCACAATTCTCAGTCAAAATAGATGTCTAAAAGTTGGCCGTGGGACAGGGTGGAATGAAAGGTCAACAACACAGTAAGCAGCTTTTTCATTATTTTACCAATAAATCAGGACAAGTAGAGTAGAAAGAATAATGTTGTGACAGTGGGCCAAACGATCAGGCTCACAATGACAGAGGTTACCGCCTCTCTCACCATTCTACTTCCTGACAGACTCATCCATCAATCTGTATGTACTAACTTCTTCACCCTGGTTGAACAATGAAAATAATTCTCATGCATCATTCGCTTTCTATACTGTAAGACTGGATTTTAAATACTATGGGGCAGAATTGTCCCCACCCCCACCATCGGGGGAGAAGTTTAGGACCGGGAGCGTGAAGGTGTGCCTCTGATCGGCGCCGCCATTTTACGTGGGTGGGCCAATTAAGGCCTGCCCAGCGTGACGTCTGCCAGGTAGCGCTATGCACACCCTGTGCGGGCGGGCGGGCGGGCGGGGGGGGGGTGGGTGATTCCCTGAGTCGAGCGTGCGCTCTTTCGTCCATGCGCCTGAAAGAACGCACTCATCTCCCTGAGGCTAAGTACTGCCTCAGGGAGATCGGATCCACAAGATAAAATCTGAAAAATAGAAGAAAAAAAAATTCCCTGACATGTCCCCTCATCACATGAGCTGGGACATGTCCATCACCTTCAAATACACTTTTATTACATTTTTTAAAACCTGCATGAAACCTTATCCTGCAGTGGATGAGGGTTTCATGCTTTTTCTAATGCCCGCCAGGGCTCCCAGCCTGCCCGCCAACCTTAGGGTTGGACAGGCAAGCCCACTAATTTCTTTAATGACTTTACCAATGACCTCAGTTGGCCAATGGCAGGTCGGCAGGCACTTGGCTGATTCTGCTGAGCCCCCGCCTACCTGAGAATTGAAATGGGGCGGGGTGGCGTCGGGAGTTCCGCCCAACATCTTCCCGCGTCATCTTACCCATTGGCGAGTGGGCCCCCCCCACCCCCACCCCCGCTCGCTGACTGGAAAATCTTGGCCGAAGTCTATGTATCAAACTGAGCACAAAACATCACCTGAGGAATGAGGTATGGCAGCATAGCGGTTATGTTACTAGACCCGTTATCCTGAAACCTAATGATCTGGAGGCATGACTTCAAACCCTGAGGGGTAGCATTTTTACCTTCCTACTGGGCGGACGCGGTGGGGGGGCCAGGGAGTGGTCATGAAGCCGACCGGCAGCCGAGATTGGGCCCCAACATCGATTTCACGCTGGCTGGACAGTCAGCGGGCAGCCAGCATGAAAGGTGCGCTGCAACGCTGTGCATCGCCGGGGTAGGGAGGGTGGGGGGAGGACGAGCACAGGGGGTCTGCACATGCAGGCAGGTGCGGGCACTGAGAGCTCCCGGAGGCACAGAGCTGCCTCGGGGAGCTGAAGATTTTTAAAAACGCAAATGAAGATTTTACAAATGTTGAAAAAAATATGTCCGCGCTCGTGTGACTTGACTCTGTCACACGAGCAGGGAGGCGTCAGAAATTGATACTCCAACATTTTTATTTTATCTTTAATTCCTGCTGGAAACCTCATCCCGCCCGTGGATGAGGTTTCATAAAAAAATCCAGAGGCCACCATTTGCCTGCCCGCCAACCATAAGGTTGGATGGGCAGCAAAAAAAATTGCACTCAATTGTGACTTTAATGGTCTTAGCAGGCCTGATGATGGTCGGCGGGAAACTCCCACACCCGCCCGAAATATCGCATGATTGCACAATGATGTGGGCACCCTCGCCCGACGTCGTCGCGTGTCATTTTTACGCCCGCCCACTTCGCGAAAAATCCTGCCCGAGGAATTTAAATTCAATCAACTTAAGTTATTGCTGGATAAAAGTGAGCATGAGCAATGGCGACCCGGAGACAACTGGATTGTCGTAAAGAGCCATCTGGTTCACTGAGGCCCTTTAGCGAAAGAAATCTGCTCTCCTTATTCGGGCTGGTCTATATGTAACTCCCGACCCACAGCTTTGGGGTTAACTCTTAGCTGTCCTCTGAAATGGCCGAACAAACCACTCAGTTGCCAACAAAAAGGCAGCTCCCCATCACCTTCTCAAAGGCACCTGGGAAATACATGCTGTCCTTGCCAGTCACTGTCACAACCCGTGAATGAATTTTAAAAAAAAGTATTTTGAGTCGCCATAAATTATCGTGAAATCTTCCTTAGTAGCTCAGTTGAGTAAAGTCAATGTACAATGTGCCACCCAGACAGATGGATGTATTCATAGATAGATCATCATCATTGGTGTTCAATTAGCCAATATAGTTGTCACAGGGATCGACTTGCTACCTTTTTTTCCGATGTGTTAGGACAGAGGTTGGCCCTCACTAGAAGCTGTGCAGAAAGTGTGTGGACATCAAATAAGGTCATGCTCATCCTTCAGTGTGCAATTCAACCCTGCAATCAGACAACTGGTTGGCACTCGCTGTTTAGGTACAGACATAAAGAATGTCACAAGGCCGGGGCACTGATGGGTTTGGCGGGAGTGAAACTGCATCGCAGCATGAATGCGAACCTTCATCAGTGGAGATGAGGGTAGAAGGAACAAAGTTAAAACAGTACCACCACAAGCCAAACCATTGTAGTGACCAGTTTCACAGCAGTTGGAGTAGAGCAGCTTGAGAATTGGCTATGTCCTCATCTGATTAGCCAGGAAGCAGTTCGTCACTAGTGGTAACATGTTAAGCTGTCAACTCTCCTGGAAGGTCTGGATAGCTCCCAGGATAGGAAATTAATTTCCTGGCCACTACTGTGAACAACCAGGCAGACAATAAGGAAGTCAAGTTTTTAGGCAACAGCAGCACACCAGCGGAGAGAAGTAGAGCTTTGACAAATGAATGCATAGCTGGCCAATGGACAAGAAGTGAGGGTGGTTTTCACTGGCAGGTTAGCCTACACTGGACCGTGTGTGTATTGTAGGCAATAAAGTTGCCAAAGTT
This sequence comes from Carcharodon carcharias, assembly GCF_017639515.1. NCBI lineage: Eukaryota > Metazoa > Chordata > Chondrichthyes > Lamniformes > Lamnidae > Carcharodon > Carcharodon carcharias. Next base: position 114,829,767 of record NC_054483.1, on the reverse strand, counting down.
GCTCATAGTTTAGCTGCAGCAATAGCCATTTTAGGTAATCACTTAATCAGTTCTTCTTTTCAGTTCCCCCCACCACCAACCACCGCAACCACTTCCAATACTTTCACTCCGTCTATTCCTGAATCTATATAGCCTACCAGTGCCGGAACTACCAGATCATTTGGGAATGAAATTGTTGGAAACCACTGCTGGAATTTTTCCCCTCCGAACACAAGTTTTCCTTTGTCAATTACATTGGCATGGAATGGGCAATGGTGTTTAAATTCTCAACATTCTGCTTCCCTGTGGCAGAGTTGCCAAACCTCCTGGACACTGTAGGGGTCTCCACATCCAGAGCATTTTTTCAAGAGTGATATCAAATTTTGTATGAAAATATGTTCAACTCAGCATCCGGTTTTTAAACAAAAAACTGTAGAATCAACGCTTCAGGAGTCCCACGCTGTCCCATAATCAGCAGTGAATGCACAGGATGAAGACTTGCTAAAGTTCATTTTCTCCTCCGCATATGCACTGCCTACCTCTCTGCGCACTGTCAAAACTGCATTCCCTTCCATCTGCTGGAAAATGAGTTGACAGCTTGAAGCAGAAAGAGGAAATGCAAGCAGCACGAAGAAAGAACAAAAGAAAGGCAAAAAAAAAAATTGAAGTGACCAAGAGTAAAGAGGGAAGGAAAAAGGGAAAAGGCAAAAAAAACTTAAATAAGGAGAAAAGGCAGAATGGCAGGAAAAGAAAGGGGAAAAAGAAAGTAAAGGTAGAAAGAGAGTAAAAGCTAGTGCTACGTTGGATGTGGTGTAGCAGTGGCTCTTTTGGACTCCTCAACCTATTCCTCCTTAAGCACTTCAGTGTTTCTTGGGCTCTCCCTGCTCCTGCCCACTCATGACCCTACATTGGAGGCAGAGTGGGGAGCAGCTCGGAGCACCCAGTCAAAACCAAGTCCTGTGAGGGGCTCTAGAAGCAAGGGCACAAGCAATGTCTTCACCATCACCCATTTGGCTACAGCCAAACACATCAAGGAAAACGTCCTGCTCCCTTGTGATAACAGGAATGTATATTTGAGGTGATGCCAGGACTTCTGAACGAGCCCCCTCAGGATGAGGATCATGCTAGCACAGAAGCTGATATTTATTCTCAGTGTACTCCTAATTATTATATAATGAGCAGTAGAGACAGATGTGGCACAGATTTATTTATGTAGCTGAGATGTGCAAGCCACACACATTTATTTATTTATGTACCTACAGCCTGTACAGAGCACAGGTCTGTTTATTTAACTGCAGTGTATATATTGTTTGAACATATTTCTTGTATCTAACTATTGGGCAAGGACTACATATTTATGGATTCATTTTTTAAAAATATTTATTATCAGTGGGCATGTGAGATTCGCTGCTGCTTTAGTAAATTTATTACTAAGATTTTAAAAAGTGATTGCCTACCTTCTAGGGTCTTTCTCATTGTTCACATAGAAATACGTTTCCCTTTTAGACCTGGAAGACAACCTGGGTACTGTGCCCCAATGTCAGGTTGTCAAAAGCTCTTAAAGGTACGGTGTCCCTTACACAAATTTGTTCCCCAATTGGTGTTGATGGTGGCCTGCTGCAAGATTGTGTGGAGGATGACTAGAATGAAGCTCCCTCACACATTGGTGCTGTCAATACTAAACAAATACATGTACATTTTTTAAATACGGCTTTATCATTAGGCACCAGCAATGGGGCTGCTCCACGCCTTAATTCCACATTTTTTTTTAACCGTTCTTATCTGACCTGTGAAACATTAAATCAAAATCCCTTGTCACTTTGCAATAAGGCTGCCTGGCCGCAACGTTAAACCAAATTACTAATTTAGTCACATTCACATCATGTCAGTGAGTCATGGTGCTACAAGTATAAATATTCTCTGTGACAGAATCTTGAAATACATTGTTTTCTGAGCTGCAAATGAAGCAGGGACTGCGGGGAGTACAGCAAAGTAATTCCCAGCTGATAAAAATTATGCAAAACAAGGCACAGCTGAATTAAAAGAAAAATGGACTCAGTGGTTTGTATCTCCACAGGAGTGTTAGGAAAAGTAAAATGTCCGACATCTGTGCTCACCTTCAGTTGCTTCGTCTTATCTCGAAGTGTCCTCTGATACAGCATTAGCTGTTCAGCAGCTTCTGGTCCAGGCTGTCGTGCCAAGATGTGTTTCAGCTCCACATAGAGCTTCTCTTTCTCCTAAAGAACAAATCCAATATCAAAATGGTGCAATATGCTGAATAAAGTAAAGCTACAATTTATTTTGCTATGTGAGAATCAAATATAATTATGTCTTATTTGAAAAGGATCAGCCATTAGGTCAACAATCCAAACATGACTAGTTTACCTAAGACTGGATTCAATAATTTAATCCACAGTTGACTTTAAGTGACTTTCCATTGCTACTCATATAGTCCTTGACTGGTGATTTTCTCTTGTTTCTCCCTTAATTTCTAAAGCAAATTTCTTGTTTTATGCTGTCCTAAATAATTTGTCACTAAGAATATGCTCTCCTTGGAACAAAACCCTGGTGAAGTGATGTGGCCTGAAAGGAACAGATTACTTTGACAAACTTGTTTTACCTTAAACACTTCTCTTTTTCTAAACTTTATCTTCTGGTTGCAGAGAAATTAATGTTTATCAGCAATTTCCAGTCTGAATTGATCACAAGAAAATGTATTTTTAATCATTCCTCCTATTCCACTGGTAGAATGCAGGTTAATATTGGTTATCTACTGCCACCTGCTGTTAATGGGTCATTTCATGAAAGAATAGGACAAGTTCCTGAATACAAGAGTTTTGCAGAAATCAATTGGTCCAACACAAAAATGAAACCAATTGTTCGTTCTCCTTAAGGTGAGAGGAAGTCTTGCTCTGAATAATAACACAAAGCAATTCCGTGACAGATGTAATAAAGGCTCGGCTTCCCTCACTTAATACTTCCCTCACTTAAATTCTACAGCCCAAAAGGAACACTGCAGCCTCAATATTAACCCATTCTGTCCCGCGAAAACGGAACAGCTTGGGGGTCAGATACCAACCTTACACCTTGCCTGATTTTACTTTCCACTGAAACGAATGGAGGGTAAAATCGGGCAAGGTGTAATACAGGTTCCAGCCTGAACCCAGAGCGTGCCCGCAGGCTGGTTATGTTAAAATCAGGCCTTGGAAATCTGAAAAATAAGGACAGAACATGTTGCAAAACTGCAAAAGATAAATTCCTGATTTGGAAAGAGAAAGTTTAACATTTTAGCTGGGGCCATTAATTAGGCTTGCTGTGCATTTGCAACATTTTTTGGTTTTTGTTATATTAGAAACATGTAGGCCCAGATACTCGCCTCCATAGCACCTGGAGAAAGCTCATTTTCTAGAGCTTTGGAGAGGGAAATAGGGACCGCCAAGTATCAGGGTTACAACCCGATCGTGTTAATGACCTGGCTCACTAAATTTCAGTATACTTTGTCTGGAAAGCTGATGTGTAATTCCAGGGGAGAGAAGCAGAACCAGCACCACAGTTTGATTAAACAGCTAGAATCTCATTACAATATAGAGAATATGAGGTTTCTGCAGTCAACAATATTGTACCGGTGACCTGATCATATAAGCTATGGGGAACTTGTACTTTTATTTCCTTATTTTCGGATTCCTGGACAAGCCTTTCCTTCTCTTTTAGATTTTTTTTTTGCACTTGTCAAGTTGAGCAATGTTAGCATTAAGAAATAGAACACATTCTATTTTGGGAATGCATTATCAGCATAAAGTGCGCTCAACTCAAGTATATCATGATTAAGATGCAAAGGACAACACATTCTACTTCAGTCAATAACATGCCTAACCCCAAGCCCTAGGTCAGATTTTCCCAGCCCTGATGAGGCAGGAACTGAGGTAGGGCGATAGGTAAAATGGATGCCGACGAGCGCGACGGGGACCCCCACCTCCATTTCCACTTTTCGACATTTCCCGGAGAGCGGAGAACAGAGCGTGCTTCCTAACAGGCCAACTCCTGTTAATGGGCACTTAATATTGTTGTAGGTTTATGAAGACTTCCGCAGTTGTCAGGAATCGGACCAGGTCAAAGGAGGTGAGGACAGCCGGTCGGTTCCAAGCTTACCTGAGAAGGTGCAGTTCGAAGTGGCACTAAAGGTGAGCGAGCAGAGGGGTCCTAGCCCATTATATAAAAATTCACTGATTTTAAAGGACACATCACCACACTACCCTGTCCTGGGTTCCAGGTCTCCCACTGCCCTCTTAAATGTGGAAATATTTAACCTTGCTGACACTTGTTCAAACACATTAATGTGAAAATGGCAGCCGCAACAAAGCGAGTCACAATGTAGCCCACTTTTTGACTGACTGCGCCTCTGTTCCCAAAGCTCTGGCCAGTTCATTGTGCGGCAGACCAATCCTTCAGGCAATTAACGCACCCCCTCCCCCACCCCCAACTCCCAACTCAGTCAAAATACCTGCCGCTCTGTTTCATTTCGGGGATGGGTTGTGACCCAGAATTGATGCCGCACCCGCACCCGCCCCCGGTTCCCTCCTCCAGCAAGAAAATCTAGCCTTCAGTTTCCACTGCACCAGTTTGTGGCTTCTCAGACTGAGATTGTTAACTTAGTGACAAATGAGGATTAGATTTTTTGGCGTGGCCCATTGACCAGTGGTCTCATCATTTCCCCCAGGACTTTTCCAGAGTGAAGGGGTTTTCATCAGTCCAGGCTGGATTCAACCCCATGTCCCAGAGGTGAAAGGACAGGAATTTAATAATTGTGTCAGCTCTATTAATGCTGTTTTTTCCACTAGAGAATGATATTAATCCACTTGAAGGAGTGGGAAGGTTAATCCACGCATTTGTGATCTAGCTGTGTTCCATTAAGGCTGGCTGTGTTATGTTTGACATAGTCCAAGCTCTTGCACTGATTACGTTGAATACATGAAAAGCTGAATCACTGATGGGCCACATCAAGCTTTCAATTCTCACTGGTTTCAACAAGCAACAAACAAATTCTTTCAGCTCTTTTAGCATGGACTTTTATCCACTTCATTAGTGTGCACCTGTAAAAGCAGCTCTTTCTCCACCACCTCCTCAGTCTTTGAGATCAGACGCTTCTGTAATGTCTGAACCTTCAGAATCAGCTCATATCTGCTTGGATCAGTCGCCTGTAACAAATAAGTTTAAAAAATTATCATAAAAGCACTATTAAGGGTTATCCATCTCAATTATTGCTGTGTGTTTAAAGGTTATTCAAAGACATCTTCATTATAGCCTGGAAATTACTGTGAGCGATGTCAATTCCTCTCCCTGCCATTACCCCCTAACTATGAGCCATGCATGATTTTCTTTCCATTAATTTAAATGGAATCAAAATCAATGTTGCCTTTAAGGGCATGCAAGTCTTCCTCACCAATTTTCCCCTCTATACTCTATCCTAGGTTGTTCAGGCAAAAGAATCCACTCCATGAACCTGGAAACCTTAAATACCATATTTTCCGTCCTACTTATTGGCCTTTAGGCTTCCCATAATCCACCTCTTAATTGTAAAGCCATCTAAGACTTGATGGAGCTTTTATCTGCCCTCAAAAAGTCCGTCAGCCCTGACCAGCTTTCCTATTTTGTGGAGAATGACACAGAGGGAGGCAGATTGATCTGGGGGCAGAAAGCATGCTGATGCAGCCTCTGGAAATGTGCTTACGTTTAAATTTGCAAGTGTTGCCTTTTCTTGTTGGAGCATATGTACATGGACTCTGAAAACACTTGCAGAGGTCCCAGGTCACGACTTATCCTGAAGTTTCTTCCAATAATGTCTAAGCACTGGAAACTAACAGTGTCCACTGTTGGAACTTCACAAACAGCAGGGTATAACACTGCAGATCCAGTGTTAACCCCATGAATACCCAGTTTACATAGGTCCACAACAACAGACAGGCAGGCAAACTGGGGTCTGACAGTATCCGATCCGGAAAAACAGCAGTAAGACAGGGCATATCCCCAAGCAGCTTTCTGCTTCCATCCATCCCAGATCTACTGAAAAATCAGTAAGGCTCAAGTCTGTTACTGGAGTGTATAATATGTCCTACACACTCACTGGGCCTTATTCCGGATTAGGGTGAGGTGATCGGGCAATAGTGAGATAGCGTAGGAGAGCTGGGCTCAGGTAATACGTCAAGTTGTCTTTTACACAGCTTGAACATTAACTGTTCCTCTCTTATATATTTCAACCAGTTCTACCTTCCCCATTCTTACCGGCACCTGTGGGTGTAAGCACGCTGAATGGGGCATGACCAGTTGTTCCCATACCAGAATCTTGCTGCCATGTGATAATACTATATCTCCCATTCATTTTGGTGGTATCCGCGCAAGGGCTGAAAGGTAGCCAAATCCACACTGGTGGTATCTGTGCAGGGGCCAGATGTTGTGGTGCTTGGGACTGGAGACGTCTGCTTATCATGTGACTATGTACTGACAAGATTAGAATTTGGATAATGCAATGTGTACATGGCTAGCTGTGTGTAAAAAAAGATGGTTTCCCTGTAATCCAGAGAGTTCTGTTTTAGCTAGTCTAAGGCAGACTCACCCTGCGTTTGCTTGAATAAAATAATCGTTAACCTGTATCTGAATCTCTTATGGTCGATTCTTAGAAGGCACCACAACACCTGACACAGTCAGCAGGATACTCGCCTCGAATGATTGGAGCGGCGCTGCAAAACAGGTGAGTATAGTTTATTTACCACCTATAGTTAATGCAGTAAGCCAACCCGAGGACAGTCTGGTCAAGCATCAAAGAATCTAAAGGAGAACTCAGTACAGGAAACACTGATAAAAGGGGGGAGGGGGCTGCTAGCAAAGGTCCAAATCCGCGCTGGCAGTATCCGTGGATTTGACCCTTTCCAGCCCTTCCCAAATCCAGTGGATTTGGCTACCTTTCAGCCTCTGTGCAAATACCACCAGCATGGATTTGGCCCTTTGCTAGCGGCCTCCCTTTTCTCAGCACTTTCTGTACCGAGTTTTCCTTTAGGATCTTTGATATTCCACTGGACCATCCTCAGGTTGGTTTACTACACTAACTGTGGGTGGTGAATAAGCTATACTCACCCGTTTTGCAGCGCCGCTCCAATGGTTCGAGACGAGTATCCTGCCAACTACGCCAGATGCTGTGGTGCCTTCTCAGAATCGCCCACAGGAGACTCTGATACAGGTTAATGATTGTTTTATTCAAGCGCATGCAGGGAGAGTCTGCCTCAGACTAGCTAAAACAGAACTCTACTGATTACAGGAAAACCATCTTATTTTATACACAGCTAGTCACGTACATATTGCATTATTCAAATTAATCTTGTCAGTACATAGTGACATGATAAGCAGATGCCTCTGGTCCCAACACTGTTTGCCTTTATCCTTATCTGTTTATCCTCATCCCCACTTCGGTCTCATAACCAGTTAATCCCCTATGATCCCCAAGGTTCTGCTGACCTTTGGTTTTACAAAAAACATAGAAATTCCTGTTAAACTCTTACAGTAGCAGCAGAAAGCCTTAGCTAATATTTCACCTTAAGTTATTCTGTTCCTTCAAATATTTAAATTATTGTAAGTAGTGACATTCCAAATTATAGGCAGTACATAGCAAAGGCCCAGCTCCAAAATTCAAAAGGGAAATGTCACAGAGTGCTCTTAAGCTCCTTGCATTTATATCCCTCTTACATTTGACACAGCGAGGCTGATTTTAGTCTCCACAATGCTCCAGAAAAAGCTGCAGACTGGGCATAAAGCAGCTTAAAAATAGGCAGAAAGCAGTCTCAATGAATCTTTGCCCATTGTGCATATGCTGCCCATTTCCACTGGCATTTGGATGGTTGGAAAAGGCTCCCTCTTAGAATAGATGCTATAGGTGTCATAATGGCATCACAATTTTTCCTATGGCACCAGTACAGTGTCAGACCATGGCTGCTCAGGGTTGCTAGGTGTTAAGTTATACACAGAATTAAGTTTAAAGGATCTCACATGAAGGGTCCTTCAACAAAGGTCACTTCATCTCCAATATTCTCACGGCGCTTTGAGGTCAACATATCCCATTCAGCTGCAGAGTAGAGTTCCCTCCACTTGGCCCAACAATGTGCATTAATCTAACACTTAGAACAGCGGCTCCAGATGCATTATAAACTACCCCCTTCTGTCACATGATAGCAGAGCAATAACCACCAACAAAATTGATGTTCCGTGTCTTCACAATCACTGCTCTTGCCTAAAAGGCAGAGAATAGTTGTAAGGCATTTCTATATTATCTAATGCTCATTTTCAGTGACATAAATATTACTGGAAAAGTATTTTGCATGTGATATACTCATTACAGTCATTATTAGTGTCAAGAAGAAACATTGAGATATGAGGAACTTACCAGACTCATGCCAGTACTGGTAAATTTTGCTGAATTTTTAATAGTTTATTCCTATAAATCACATTCTAATGCATTCTCATGGTGGAAACAGATTATATCATGGGAAAATTTATAGTTTACTCTTGAAAATTATCTACACAATATAAAATTAATATAATATTTTATGGACCTTGAGGCTGAATTAAATAGAACATGTTTCAGACATAAGCAGGCACAGAGAGAAGGGTTTTTTTTGCTGTTAACCAGCAAGTGTTCAAAATACTAATGAATGCAAAAATGCAAGAAGTAAAATTAAAATCACCTCAAGCTTTCGCCACCTGTGAACATTCAATGGGTTTTCCAACTCCTCTTCAAGGGCCCTACACCGTGTCCGTTCCTTCAGGAGTTCCTTCTGTACATGGTAAATCTCATGCCTGCACAAATATAAAGCATATCACACTTTTTGCCTCGCTGTTTCAAACTTTACCTTCAATTCCATCTGCGCATCTCATAAAAAAACGTATCTTATTGCTTTGGTAGTGCCACCAACTCCTTACATGTAGGTCCTATTCTGCCGGTAATTATAGGAAAGATACGTGTCCACGCAACCCTGGCTGTGGCAGAGCCTTGGAGCTAAATTTTCCCAGGTGGATCGCGATCCCAATGGTGGCCTCAGTTCTGGGCCGGGAACTTGAAAATGGCAAGACGTCTGGTGCAATCTTCCCCGAGATGGCCAACGAAGAAGTTGCCTCTGGGAGCCCCATTCAGTAACAACAACAACTGGATTCCAATGTTGGGAGATCCAGTCCGTGTGACCTATGGGTAGGGCCGCTGGCCACCTTCTTCACAGTGTGGGCAGAGAAATTAGTGGAGCCATCAGTCTCCATGAATTGGCTGCAATGGCATGCCTTCTGCTTGGGGAGACCTGGGCACTGCAATTTAATGTCGGCACCTTAATAAAAGGCCTCACTCGGTTCACAGCTTGGACCTCCCACTTTGAAGCTGTCCCCTTGCTCAATTTCTGGCCCCCTTAGGGGGCCCGTGCACTGTTGGGAAAATTACAATACAATTCCATAACAGGGATTAATTGCCCCATTAAGCACCCTAATTGATTACACACCACTGCCAGAGGGGTATCTGTTGCTGCTGAGATGTCACTTCCAGGAAAAGTGAACAGAGGTGGGAGCATATCTCAGCTAGCCAGCCAGACACGGCCAGCCATCCAGACACGGCCAGCCATCCAGACACGGCCAGCCATCCAGACGCGGCCAGCCAGCCAGACACGGCCAGCCATCCAGACGCGGCCAGCCATCCAGACACGGCCAGCCAGCCAGACGCGGCCAGCCAGCCAGACACGGCCAGCCAGCCAGACACGGCCAGCCAGCCAGACGCGGCCAGCCATCCAGACGCGGCCAGCCAGCCAGACGCGGCCAGCCAGCCAGACACGGCCAGCCAGCCAGACACGGCCAGCCAGCCAGACACGGCCAGCCAGCCAGACACGGCCAGCCAGCCAGACACGGCCAGCCAGCCAGACACGGCCAGCCAGCCAGACACGGCCAGCCAGCCAGATACAGCCAGCCATCCAGACGCGGCCAGCCATCCAGACGCAGATGGCCAGCCAGACACGGCCAGGCAGCCAAACGCGGCCAGGCAGCCAGACGCGGCCAGCCAGCCAGACACGGCCAGCCAGCCAGACACGGCCAGCCATCCAGACGCGGCCAGCCATCCAGACGCGGCCAGCCAGCCAGACACGGCCAGCCAGCCAGACACAGCCAGCCATCCAGACGCGGCCAGCCATCCAGACGCGGCCAGCCATCCAGACGCGGCCAGCCAGCCAGACACGGCCAGCCAGATACAGCCAGCCATCCAGACGCGGCCAGCCATCCAGACGCAGATGGCCAGCCAGACGCGGCCAGGCAGCCAGACGCGGCCAGGCAGCCAGACGCGGCCAGGCAGCCAGAAGCGGCCAGGCAGCCAGACGCGGCCAGGCAGCCAGAAGCGGCCAGCTAGCCAGGCACGGCCAGCCAGCCAGACACGGCCAGCTAGCCAGACACGGCCAGCTAGCCAGGCACGGCCAGCCAGATACGGCCAGCCAGCCAGACACGGCCAGCCAGCCAGACACGGCCAGCCTGTCTGACACGGCCAGCCTGTCTGACACGGCCAGCCTGTCTGACACGGCCAGCCAGCCAGACACGGCCAGCCTGTCTGACACTGCCAGCCAGCCAGATACAGCCAGCCTGTCTGATACAAGTTGCTCACATTTTCCTTCCCAACAACCAGCCTCTAAAACCTTCTGCATGGGCTTGGAAAATTTAGCCCTTTGGTTTTGTTTGGTGTCCTGATCTGCCAATTCTTGGAGCTCCAGGGACTGTTCAATAAATATACCGAGTAGGATTTAGCTTGTCTGCATGGTGCCGTTGTGCTGCACAGATGTGACATAGATAACTGAGCCCAGGGCCTGATCACAGAATTACTCAGCATATGCGCAGTGGCCGACATGTTAAAAGTTACTTGCACACTGTGTACACTTAGAATATTTACACATTGGGAGAAAGCCCAAATGGAAACTATCTCTTTATGAAATATAATAGCTATGTAGGTTGCTTTCTTGACATCCAGACCAAGACCCCACTGCAGTTCAAAAGCACCTTAATAGCACACCACCAAATTCGTCAATAAAACAGCTATTCACACCATACATAACTTCTATTCTCCATATAATCTTTGCAAACATGGTGAATTTCTTCATGCAATCTAGTTAAAGTCAATACATTGCTATACAAGGACAATGAATATTTCAATATAACTTACATAAGGGCTTAATAGAACCATAGAACACAAAAAGACAGGCCATTCGGCCCTTCTAGTCTGTGCCAAAATATTATTCCCATTGACCTGCACCCAGTCCATAACCCTCCAGACCTCTCCCATTCATGTATATATCTAATTTATTCTTAAAACTTAAGAGTGAGCCCGCATTTATGTCAGATGGTAGCTCATTCCACACTCTCGCCACTCTCTGAGTGAAGAAGTTCCCCCTAATGTTCCCCCCTAAACCTTTCCCCTTTCACCCTAAAGCCATGTCCTCTCCTGTTTATCTCTCGTAATCTAAGTGGAAAGAGCCTACTCACATTTACTCTGTTTATACCCCTCATAATTTTGTAAACTTCTATCAAATCTCCCCTCATTCTTCTACGCTCCAAGGAATAAAGTCCTAACCTGTTTAATCTTTCTCTGTAACTCAACTCCTTAAGACCCGGCAACATCCTAGTAAATCTTCTCTGCACTCTCTCAATCTTACTGATATCCTTCCTGTAGTTAGGCGACCAGAACTGCACACAATACTCCAAAGTTGGCCTCACCAATGTCTTATACAACCTCACCATAACATCCCAACTCCTATACTCAATACTGTGATTTATGAAGGCCAGTATGCCAAAAGATTTCTTTACAACTTTGTCTACCTGTGACGCCACTTTCAGGGAATTATGTATCTGAACTCCCAGATCCCTTTGTTCCTCCGCACTCCTCAGTGCCCTACCATTTACTGTGTATGTCCTACCTTGGTTTGACCTTCCAAAATGTAACACCTCACACTTTTCCGCATTAAATTCCATCTGCCATTTTCCGATCCATTTTTCCAGTTGGTCCAGATTTCTCTGCAAGCTTAGAAAGCCTTCCTCACTGTCCACAACACCTCCAATCTTAGTGTCATCAGCAAACTTGCTGATCCAATTTACCACATTATCATCCAGATCATTGATATAGACAACAAACAACAATGGTCCCAGCACAGATCCCTGAGGCACACCATTAGTCATAGGCCTCCAGTCTGAGAAGCAATCATCCACTACCACTCTCTGTCTTCTCCCACACAGCCAATTTCGAATCCAGTTTACAACCTCTCCATGGATACCAAGTGTCTGAACTTCTGAACTAACCTCCCATGTGGGACCTTGTCAAAGGACTTACTAAAGTCCATGTAGACAACATCCACAGCCTTTCCTTCATCTACTTTCTTGGTAACCTCCTCGAAAAACTCTACAAGGTTCGTTAAACATGACCTACCACACACAAAGCCATGCTGACTATCCTTAATCAGCCCTTGGCTGTCCAAATAATTATATATCTGATCTCTCAGAACACCTTCCAATAATTTACCTACTACTGACGTCAGGCTCATTGGCCTGTAATTACCTGGTTTACTTTTGGAGCCTTTTTTAAACAACGGAACAACATGAGCTACCCTCCAATCCTCCGGCACCGGCTAAAGACATTTTAAATATTTCTGCCAGGGCCCCTGTAATTTCTACACTAGTCTCCCTCAAGGTCTGAGGGAATATCATGTCAGGCCCGGGGGATTTATCTACCTTTATTCGCTGTAAGACAGCAAGCACTCCTCCTCTTTAATCTCTATATGTTCCATGACACTACTGCTTGTTTCCCTTCCTTCCTTATACACTATGCCAGTTTCCTGAGTAAATACTGATGCAAAAAAACTGTTTAAGATCTCCCCCATCTCGTGAGGCTCCACACATAGACGACCACTCTGATCTTCAAGGGGACCAATTGTGTCCCTTACTATCCTTTTACTCTTAATATACTTGTAGAAACCCTTTGGGTTTACCTTCACGTTATCTGCCAAAGCAACCTCATGTCTTCTTTTTGCCTTCCTGATTTCCTTTTTTAGTATTTTCTTACATTTTCTATACTCTACAAGTACCTCATTTGCTTCTTGTTGCCTATACCTGCTATACACCTCTCTCTTCTTCTTAACCAGATCACCAATATCCCTTGAAAACCAAGGTTCCTTATGCCTGTTAATTTTGCCTTTAATCCTGACAGGAACATGCAAACCCTGCACTCTCAAAATTTCACCTTTGAATGCCTTCCACTTACTGAACACATCCTTGCCAGAAAACAACTTATCCCAATCCACTCTTCCTAGATCCTTTATCATTTCCACAAAATTGGCCTTTCCCCAATTTAGAATCTCAACTCGAGGACCAGACCTATCCTTAGCCATAATTAGCTTAAAACTAATGACATTGTGGTCAATGGACCCAAAATGTTCGCCTACACATACTTCTGTCACCTGACCTGTCTGGTTCCCTAATAGGAGATCAAGTATTGCATCCTCTCTCATTGGTACCTCTAGATATTGATTAAGAAAACTTCCCTGAACACATTTGACAAACTTCAAGCCATCCAGCCCTTTTACAATATGGGAATCCCAGTCAATATGTGGAAAGTTAAAATCTCCTCCTATCACAACTTTCTGTTTCTTACATCGGTCTGCTACCTCTCAACAGATTTGCTCCTCCAATTCTCTCTGACTATTGGGCGGTCTATAATACAACCCTCTTAGTGTGGTCACACCTTTCCCATTCCTCAGCTCCACCCATGTAAGTTCTGCAAGGGCAGAAAATATTCTTTTATACTTGCTAAATATTGTCCAAACAGTCCATACCAGGGTAGCATATTGCTGACAATCACTTTCTTTGACCTTTTTTTAAATCCAGAGATAAGGGATAGGTTGGAGAAGCGATGCTGTTCTCCTTGAAGATAAGGTGTTCTTCAGAATCATGAGGGCTCTGGACAGAGTAGCGTGAAACTGCTCCTAGTGGCAGACAGGTCAAGAACCAGAGGACACAGGTTTAAAGTGACTATCAAAAAAACCAATGGGGAAATGAGGAAAAGCATTTTTACGCAGCAAGTGATTAGGATTTGGACGGCACTGCACGAGCGACTGCTAGAGTCCGGTTCAATTGTGACTTTCAAAAGGGAATTGGATAAGCGCCCGAAGAGAAAAGTATTGCAGGCCTCTGGGGAAAGGGGGTTGGTGGGTCTAGGATTAGCTGAATTGCTCCACCAGAGGGCCAGCCCAGACACAATGAATGGCCTCACTGTGCTGTAACCATTCTATGATTCCATGTATTCTCCTTGGTTAAAGAACCTTTGTTTTGGGATGTGGGCAGTGCTGACAAAGCTAAACTTATTGGCCCTCATATCTGAATGACAGCAATATCTTTTTGTGCTGAAAGTGTAGTGTAACTTTTGATATCTTCAGAGTGAAATCACCTCATCTCCACTTCATACCATTCTAATGAGTCAACGAAGAAGGAACAGAAAACTTCAAATTTATCAGATGAATTTCTATATTAAAGAAATTAACAAATGTCGTTGTTCTAAGCATCAATATGAGCTATTTGATGGTTTGTTTAAAACAAAACAAGCATTTTCTTATAATGTACCTCTGGAAAAAAAACAGCTACAGTGGGTAGCACCTGATCACAAGAACGTAAGAATTAGGAGCAGGAGTGGGCCATTTGACCCCTTGAGCTGCTCCCCCATTCGATAAGATCATGGCTGATTTGACTGTGGCCTCAACTCCACTTTCCGGTCTGCCCCCCCACTCCCACCCCCACCATTACCCTTGAATCCCTTGTCGATCAAAAATCTATTTTGAATATACTGAATGACCATGCCTTCACTGCTCTCTTGGGAAGAGAATTTCACAGACTACCAAGCCCCTGGGAGGGGAAAAAAAAAATCGCAATTCAGTCTTAAATGGGATACCCCCTATTTTTAAACTGTGTCCCTTAGTTCTAGAATCTCCTACAAAGGCAAGCATCCTCTCAAGTCCCCTCAAGATTTTATATGTTTCACTAAGATCACCTCTCGTTCTTCTAACTTCCAATGGATATAGGCCTAACCTGCCAACCTTTCCTATAAGATAATTCCTTCATTCCAGGAATCAGTTCAGTGAACCTTCTCTGAACTCCTCTTTTTTATTTATTCTTTCATGGGATGTGGGTGTCGCTGGCAAGGCCAGCATTTGTTGCCCATCCCTAATTGCTTGCTGGGCCATTTCAGGGGGCAGTTAAGAGTCAACCACATTGATGTAGGGTCCGGAGTCACACGTAGGGCAGACCAGCAGATTTTCTTCCTTAAAGGGCATTAGTGAACCAGATGGGTTTTTTACGACAATTGATTCATGGTCACTATTACTGAGAATAGCTTTTAATTCCAGATTTTATTAATTAAATTTGAATTCCACCAGCTGCCATGGTGGGATTGGAACCCATATCCTCAGAGCATTAGCCTAGGCTTCTGGATTATTATTCCAGCGACATTACCACTACACCACTGTCTCCATGTCTCTAATGCAATTATATCCTTTCTTAAGGAGACCAAGGCTGTACACAGTACTCCAAATGCTGTCTAACTAAGGTCTTGTACAGCTGTAGCAACACTTCCCTACTTTCATACTCAATTCCCTTCGCCATAAACATCAACATTCCATTTGCCTTCCTAATCACTTGTACCTGCATACGTTCTGTGATTCATGTACCAGGACACCCAGATCCCTCTAAACTGTAGAGTTCTGTAGTCTTTCTCCATTCAAATAATGTACTATTCTTCCTGCCAAACTGGACAAGTTCGTATTTTTCCATATTATACTCCATTTGTCAAATTTTCTGCCCAGTCACTCAATCTATTTAAATCCCTTTGTAGACTCTTTATGTCCTCTTGAAAACTTACTTTCCAAGCTAACTTTGTGCCATCAGCAAATTTAGCTACCATACATTTGGTCCCTTCATTGAAGTCATTGATATGAATCGTAAATAGTTAAGTCCCAGCACTGAACCCTGTGACACTCCACTAGAAACAGCATGCCAACCTGAAAATGACCCATTTTTCCCTGCTTTCTGCTTCCTGTTAGCTAACCAATCCACTATCCATGCTAACATGTTACCTCCCTACACTGTGAGATCTTGTATTGTGCATTAACCTTTGATGTGGCATCTTATCGAATGTCTTTTGGAAATCCAAGTACACATCTACAGGTTCCCCTTTAGCCACCTCGCTTGTTACTTTCTCAAAGAACTCTAGCAAATTAGTCAAACATGATTTTCCTTTCATTAAACTATGCTGACTCTGCCTGACTGCATTATGATTTTCTAAATGCCCTGCTATTACCTCTTTAATAATGGATTCCAGCATTTTCGCTATGACAGATGTTCGGCTAACAGGCCTATATTTTCCTGCTTTCTGTCTCCACCCTTTCTTGAATAGCGGTGATACATTTGCACAACTTACACTCATACCACCTGCATACTCTGCTACGTTCTCACTAGATCTTAGCTTGGTCCCCACTCTCTTTTGAGTCAAAGGGACATGGGTTCAAGCCCTTAAGCACATAATCTAGAATGATACTTCCATACAATATTGAAGCCAGTGTTGAACTGTCATAGAAAATGAAGACTTGCAATTATTTAGTGACTTTCACAACCCCAGGAAATAACAAACCGCTTTACAGTCAATGAAATCTTTTGATCTGTAGTTACTGCTGTAATATAGGAAACAGGGCAGCCAATTTGCAGACACCAATCTCCCACAAACATCAATATGATAATGACCAGATAATCTGTTTGGTAGTGTTGATTGAGGGTTAAATATTGGCCAGAATAACAGGGACAACTCCCCTGCACTTCTTTGAAATAGCATCATGGGATATCTTCCAACGTCCTGTGAGGAGAGAAAGCTAGTCTCTCTTTAACACCTCATCAGAAAGACAGCATCTCTGACAATTCACACCACCTGCAGTACTTCATTGGAGTGTCAACCTAGATTGTAGGCTCAAGTCTCTGGTGTGGGACTTGAAGCTAAAGTCTCCTGACTCAGAGGTGAATATGCTACTAACTGAACCACAGCCAAAGTACATTATAGAGAGGGCCCTCCTTCAGAGCTGAAGAGAAGTGGGAATGTGATGCAATTTATACTGTTTAAGAGGGGGTGGGGCAGATGGAGCTAGATAGAAGGCCATCGATAGATGGGGATAAAGGAGGGATTGACAAGGATGTCATGAACTAAAGGACAAAGGGATTGTTAATGGTAGTGGTTAGTGCTAAAAAAGAAATGTTAATGGTAGCATAAAGGTAAGAAAGCAGAATGTGATTATAGCAGAACAAGGATAGCATTGTGTAAAATGACAACATGGAACAAGTGACAGATGGCCCTGTAGGGGATGGGGTGGGGGAGGGAGCAGAGGTGGGAAAAAAGGATAGAAAATTGGATAAAAAAGGGGATAAAATTATAGATAAATGAATTAAGAAAATGTGTTAAGTTAATTTCTCTTCTGCTTTCTACTTGGTCTCCAATTCTCCTTCTGTAACACGCCTTGCAACATTTTGTTCTGCGAGTGGTCCTACAAAAATCTAAGAATGCTTGCTACATTTAATATTAAAATAATATTTATTATTAAATGTTGACATTTGACAAAATGTCTTTATTTGTGAGAGATTAAAAGAAATCAAATAGTCAGTAACTACCACTGTTGCCATTGAGCGGTTTAATGCCAATTTTCCTAATATTTCAACTTAATTCCCTTTCTGCATTTTATGAATTTTAACATGCAATATATTTCGAACAAATCCTCAATGTTATTATTAATTCTTTTGGAATTCCTTGGTTGTTTTATTTGAAACATGCAGATGGAGGTACAGATGCATCACACTAAGCTCCTGCTGTAGAAACGGCATGCTAAAAACGGATTTGCAAATATATCCAAGATTTGTACCAATTACTGAATGTGTAGTTTTAATTCAACAAGCACTTGCTGTCACATTTGTTGTGCCAATTGTGTTTAGTGCCTGTTTATTTGATAGGATAAGGGTTTAAAATCAACGCTGGAGGACAACAAAGTGCTGGAGATCCCAATTGTTAATGTAGTACATTTTCTTGAAAAGTTCCTAGTGAAAATAAACTCTTGTACAAATTTCCCTTTGATTCAGATATTTAAATTAAGGCCAGGATTTTACATTCGTTGGGCGGGCTCAGCAGGAGCGGAAATGCGTGCCATGGTCTCTGTTATGGAGGAATCCACGCGGAGCATGAGCAATGCAATGACCCTCATGGCCGAGCGCACTGCCTCCTCCATGGAGAGAGTTGCGACTCTCACGGAGAGGCTCCTCCAGGAGCTGAATCAGGGGTTCCCAGGGACGCGCTCGGACCCGCAAGCCCTCACACCGACACTGACCTCAGGTGGGCAATGTCAGCGTGGGAGATGGATTGGGTGCCCAGTATCCCAGCTAGGTGCCCATCCATCAATGGTGAGCAGGGAGGTCCAAAGCGACCTGACATTGGCGCATGAGCTGCTTGTCATCCCCTGCAGGCTCTTTTCAGGGCGCTCCGGATGATGGCAGCAGCTCCTCCGCCCCTCTGCCAGTGACCGTGTGGCACCTGATGAGGCTGCGGCGACTGGGGAGATGCCAGCCGTGGCACTAGCCGCTCCCTCCCAGGCGGGGCCAGCACAGGCTCCACGGGCCAGAGGACGCCCGCTAAGGTCATCAAGGCCAACTAGGTAGCAGAATGAGCATGATGTCTCCAATGCCGGTGCCAGCGAGGGGGGAGCACCTAGACATAGCACCCACAAGTGAAAACTTAAACTACCTTAAACACAACATGGGCTTATCACTGGTGATATTTTTTGTCCCCGCTTTTAATTTATTTATTAGTAGGTGTGATGGATAACACCTTTCCATTTAATTTGTTTTATGTATGCCAGGCACAACACCATTAAATGTATTTGTGTTCAGCAAGCTTCTGGGAGCTTCATTAGTTCTGCAGGTGCAGGGTAACCCATGATGTTATGAGTGACTTGTTCGTCATTGAACATTATTGAAATGGCACATAGTGCATGTTATTCACCAAGCAAATGTTCCTGTCAGGTATTCGAGTATAGAGCCTGCAGCCCTGGCATGTGGTGATGGTTCTTCTTTGGTAGGCTAGCTGAAGGAGCATTGGATCAAAGCGTCCCAGGTGTCCCTGCCTCCCTGGAGGTTGCCTAGGTCAGCGTCTATCCCCTCAGTGTTCTCCTGACCGTGCTCGTCCCCAGACTCAATACTGGACTCAAAGTCTGCTGCCAGAGCAGCTGCATCAACATCTTCTTCCTCCACTGCGTTCCCCCTTTCCAGCACCAGATTATGGAGAGTGCAGCGTGCAACCACTATCAGTGGCACACTATCAGGGGGGTATTGCAGTGCGCCCCCTGAACAGTCCAGGCATCGGAAACGCATATTGAGAAGACCGATGATTCTCTCTACCACCGCCTTTGTGGAGGCGTGGCTCCTATTGTACCGCTGCTTGGCCTCTGTTCTTGAATGGCGGAGAGGCAGCATGAGCCACCTCTTGAGGGGATAACACTTGTTGCCCAGCAGCCATCCATTTAGCCAGGCTGGAGCACTGAAGAGCCTCGGCATCTGGCAGTGGCTCAGGACGTAAGCGTCATGAGAGCTGCCTGGATATCTTGCACAGAGTTGCAGAATCTGCATCCTATGGTCACACACTATCTGTACGTTCATGGGGTGGAAGCCATTCCTGTTGATGAAGGCACCGGGCTCACCCACTGGTGCCTTGATGGCCACACGTGTGCAGTCAATTGCACCCTAGACGTGGGGGAACCCAGCAATCACTGCAAGGTCTCTGGCTCGCTCTGCCTGGCTGGCCTCGTCCGTGCGGTAGTGAATGAAAATCAATGCGTGCCTGAACAGAGCGTCTGTCACCAGCTTGAGACAACTGTGGACAGCTGATTGGGAGACTGCACACAGATCATCCACCGACCCCTGGAAAGAGCCGGAGGCATGGAAGCTGAGGGCCACTGTGACGTTCGACGCCACTGGCATGGGGTGTCCACCCACACTGTTGGAGCTGATCTCAGGCCCAATCATCTGACAAATGGCGGTCACGCTCTCCCTTGAGAGGCGGAGCCTCCTTCGACATTGCACCCCAGGCATACTGAGGTAGCTGCATCGTCGCCTGTAAACCCTGGCATCTTCTGCAGCCCCTGCCATCTTGGACTTCCTGTTGGCCCTGCCCCCCTTTTGCCTGCGCCTGTCCTCCCACAGGTTGCTTTCCTGGAGGCTAAGAAGGGACACCTGGCCTCCTCCCCCTTCTGGCCCTCTCTTCCTCCTCAGAGTAGGTGCCTCCAGCGGAGACCGCAATCCCCATTCCCAGGGTAACAGAAGGCTGTCTGATACCTGGAAAGTCCCAAGTGGTATGACTCCTCCAGAGTCCTGAACTGAAGCCTCTTATTTCTATCAAAGCAGCTCTGAAGCGAAATGAAGATGACCTGTTCATACAAGCAAGCAGCAGCAAGTTATGAGCTAAAATACAAACAACTCACATTAGCGAGTCCACTCACCCCTCTTATCCCACCCATGGCTGAGGTTTTTGAAAATGTGGCCTACCCGCCTGCCTGTAGATGTGCCTCCATCCTCATAGCACACCCGCCTAGTGAAATATCACGACAGTGCGCAGTGATGTCGGAACACACGCCCAGCGTCATGGCGCGTCATTTTACGTTCCGGCGTATCGGGCATGTGCTCGCACGCCGAATGTAAAATTCTGCCCTAAGAAATAAGGATCCTGGATTGAGTTTTTTTGATAAGGCAACAGAGAGGGCAGATGACGGTGGCCCAGATAATGTGTGTACGGATTTTCAAAAAGCATTTGAAAGTACCACATATTAGGCTTGTTAGCAAAATTGAAGCACATGGGATAAAATAGGAGTGGCATGTATACAAAATTGGCTAAGGGATAGGAAACAGAGTTGAGGTGAACGGCTGTTTTTCAGAATGGAGGATGGTATACAGTAGAGTTTCCTATGGTTCAGTACTAGGACCACAGCTCTTTTTCAAAGACATTAATAACTCAGACTTGGGAGTACAGGATACAACTTTGAAATCTGCTGATGGCACAAAACTTGGAAGTACAATAAACTGAGGGAGATAGTGAGAGGACATGGACAGTTTAATGGAATGGAAATAAGGGAGATAGTGATAGACTTAAGAGGACATGGACAGTTTAATGGAATGGAAATACAAACAGTGGATGAAAATCAGCACAATAAAGTATGAGCTGATACATTTTGGTAGGAAGAATAAGGTGAGACAACACATAATAATGGTGTAATGTTAAAGGTGTTGCAAGAACTGAGAAACCTGGGGGTGTTTTTGCACAAATCTTTGAAGGTGGCAGGGTAGGTTGGCAAAGCAGTTAATAAAGCAAATGGAATCCTGCTTTGTAATTAGAGGCATAGAGTACAAAAGCCAGGAAGTTATGATAAACCGGCATAAAATAGTAGTTCATCCCCAGCTGGGGTATTGTACAATTCCAGGCACCACACGTTAGGAAGAACATGAAGGCTTTGGAGACCAATCAAAGTACTGGTTAGACCACACCTGGAGAACCGTGTTCAATTCTAGGCAAAACACCTTAGGAAGGATATAATGGCCTTGGAGGGACTGCAGTGTATAATTAACAGAATGATATGTGCACTACATGGATGGTTAATTCTGAGAAGCAATTACACAAACTAGGACTGTATTCCCTGTAATTTACAAAGTTACGGGGTGATTTGATCAAAATTTCAAGGTGTTAACAGAAACTGATATGACAGAGAGGGAGAAACTATTTTCACTGGTTGAGGGGTCTAGGGCTAGGGAACATATCCTAAAAGTTAGAGCCAGGCCTTTCAGGAGTGAAATTAGGAAATGCTTCTACGTGCAAAGAGGGGTGGAAGTTTGGAACTCTCTTCTGCAAGTGACAATTGATGCTAGATTGTCAATTGTTAATTTTAAATCCGAGATTGATAGATACTTGTTAACGAAAGGTACCAATGAATATGTGCAAAGGCAGATAATTGGAGATGGGTCACAGATCAGGCATCATGTCATTGGACTGTCTCAAGGGGTTAAGTGGCTGACTGCTGTCCCTCTGTTTATGTTCACCTTTGTCACCGCTTTCGACTGAAGCCTTATTCTCCACGGACTGCCTAGTGTCAGTATTTGGCTTGCTTCAATGGGCTTGTTGTTTTGTTCATCCATGGGGAAGTTTCCACTCTACACTGGACTATCTCTGAGTTGCTCCTTATGGTTCCCATTCTGGTCCGGATTCTGCTCCTATGCTGCTGAATGATCTCTGCTTTGCCATGGCCCTTGTCAAACAGGCTGTCAATCAGCACATTAATTATCCCATCAATCAGCCTGTCAATCAGTCTGTCACTCAGACTGACTGTCAGGTGGGAAAACCCCAGAAAAATTAAAAAGTTGTCCTGCAGTTAAAAGCTGCAGGTGCCCTGGAAACCCGTATGTTTGTGTTTACTGACTATGTGCCTGAATGTGCCTTTCTATAAATATCAGGGCCTAGATTTCCAAGTACACATCCTAGTACATTTTAAATGGAGTGAGGATTCGTATTTAATTTGTATGAGTTTCTGTCTCTACCACCCTTTCAAACAGTGTGTTCCAAACCCCATCACCTTCTGGGTGAAACAATTTCTCCTCAACTCCCCTCTCATCCTTCTACTAATCACTTTAAATCTATGCCCCTGGTTATTGACCTCTCTGCCAAGGGAAATAAGTCCTTCCTATCCTCTCTCTCTCTCTGGACACCTCATAATTCTATGCATTTCAATTAAATCTCCCTTCAGCATCCACTGTTCCAAAGAAAACAACCCCAGTTTATCCAATCTTTGTTTATAGCTAAAATTCTCCAGTCCTAGCAACATCTTTGTAAATCTCCTCTGTACCCTCTCTAGTGCCATCACATCCTTTCTGTAATGTGGTGACCAGAATTGCGGACGACTCTGCCTGTGGCCTAATACTGTTTTATACAGTTCCAACATAGGAAAGCTGCCTTATCTACCTGTCCTGCTACCTTCAGGGATCTGTGGACATGCACACCATGGCGCCTCTGTTTCTCTATTCTTCTCAATATCCTTATGGTTCCCATTCTGGTCCGGATTCTGCTCCTGTGTTGCTGAATGATCTCTGCTTTGCCATGGCCATTTATCCTTCAGAATTCGTCCAATGTCCTTTGTTGGATTGGTTCCCATACCTCTTACTACTGTTCTGGATCTCGTATGTTCTTTGCCTCTCAACAGCTGCTTCCCGGACTAGCTACCTCATCTGCACTGGTCCTGTGAATACACATTCACCCTCCCCTTGCTCCCTAGATGTATTACTTCAGATTCTCAGATTTCACTCTGACTATTCTGTTGTTGCTTTGCCAGTTCTGCTTGTACACACTTCCAACACCTGTGGCCACTAAGCACCTGTGCTGGACCCCAGGATCAAACTCTGCTGTTCAGTCACCTTTCCACTCCTCCTTGCTCCTTCATTCCACTGGAAGACGTCCAGCAGCACACCTTTGGGGAGAGATAGTGGCATAATGCAAATATCACAGGGCTAGTAATCCAGAGGCCCAGACTAATGCGCTTGGGGCTTGGGTTCAACTCCCACTTTGACAGCTAATGGAATTTGAATTCAATTAATAAATCTGGACTATAAAGCTAGTCTCAGTAATAGTGATCATGATAACTACTATTGATTATTGTAAAAACCCATCTGGTTCACTAATGCCCTATAGAGAGGGACATCTGCCATCCTTACCTGGTCTGGCGTAGGCTCTAGACCCGCAGCAATGTGGTTGACTCTTAACACCCTCTGAAATGGCTTAGCAAGCCAATCAGTTCAAGGGCAATTAGGGACGGGCAACAAATGCTGGCCTTGCCAGCAAAGCCCATATCCCATGAAAGAATAAAAAATGTCTTCCTACCTCCACAACTGTCTCCGATTCTGGGCACAAGTTTGTGAATGAATTATAGAATCACAGACATTTACAGCACAGAAGGAGGAAATTCAGCCCATTGTGGATGTACCATCTGAAAAAGAGCTATCCAACCTAATCCCACTTTCCAGTTCTTGGTCCATAACCTTGTAGATTATGACAGTCCCAGTACATATCCTAGTACATTTTAAATGAAGTGAGGATTCGTATTTAATTTGTATGAGCCCCTACCACCCTTTCAAACAGTGTGTTCCAAACCCCACCACCTTCTGGGTGAAACAATTTCTCCTCAACTCCCCTCTCATCTTTAATCACTTTAAATCCATGGCCCTGGTTATTGACCTCTCTGCCAAGGGAAATAAGTCCTTCCTATCCTCTCTCTCTCTCTCTCTGGACACCTCATAATTCTATGCATTTCAATTAAATCTCCCTTCCGCATCCACTGTTCCAAAGAAAACAACCCCAGTTTATCCAATCTTTGTTCATAGCTAAAATTCTCCAGTCCTAGCAACATCTTTGTAAACCTCCTCTGTACCCTCTCTAGTGCTATCACATCTTTTCTGTAATGTGGTGACCAGAATTGCGGAGGACTCTGCCTGTGGCTTAATACTGTTTTATACAGTTCTAGCATAACCTCCCTACTCTTGTATTCCATGTTTCAGCTAATAACGGAAAGTATCCCATTTGTCATCTTAGCTGTCTTATCTACCTGTCCTGCTACCTTCAGGGATCTGTGGACATGCACACCAAGTGCCTCTGTTTCTCTACTCTTCTCAATATCCTACCATTTCTTGTGTGAATGCTCCAAGTTGACTTAATCTTTTGTAGAAGTGAACCTCATCCCACCAAAGGACCACAGATTTTTACTGCAGAGTATTTCCTTTCATCTCTTCTTTGTCTTCTATTTACAACCGGTACATGTTTCTCTTAATCTCTTTTTTCATTCTTTCATGAGGTGTGGGTGTCACTAGCAAGGCCAGCATTTGTTGCCCATCCCTAATTGCCCTTGAGAAGGTGATGGTTGAGCCACCTGCCTGAACTGCTTCAGTCCATCTGGTGCAGGTACATACACTGTTGCTGGGAAGGGAGTTCCAGGATTTTGATCCCACAACAGTGAAGGAAAGGCAATATTGTTCCAAGTCAGGATGATGTGTGGCTTGGAGGGGAACTTACAGGTGTCAGTGTTCCCATTCTTCTGTTGCCTTTGTCCTTCTAGATGGTAGAGGTTGCAGGTTTGGAAGGTGCGGTCGAAGGAGCCTTGGTAAGCTGCTGCAGTGCATCCTGTAGACGGTGCACACCGCTGTCACTGCGCTGGTGATGGGGGGAGTGAAAGTTTCAGTTGTTGGATGAGGTGATGATCAAGCAGACTGCTTTCTCCCGGATGGTGTCGAGCTTCTTGGGTGCTGCTGGAGCCACACTCATCAATGCTCTGTTATCACCAGAAATATCCCTGGATCCATTTGGCTTTACATTTTGGCTGCCACAAGCCAGAGTTCTATCTCCATTTTTTGTTTCTCTTGGTTCCTTTTGGGCTCGTCCGTAGAGTCTCCCAAATAGAAAAAGCAAAATACAGCTGATACTGAAACTCTAAAATGGGAACTGAAAACACTGGTATACTCAGCAGGTCAGACAGTGGCTTTGCAAACAGATAAAGGGGTAGGTTAAAGTTCAGGTCTATAACCCTTTATCAAAACTGGAGGAACAGGTTATGAGAAAGAACAAAGCAAAGGATAAGGGGATGGAGTAAATATGGCCACATACACAAGAAACAAAAATGAATGATCTGTAAAGTGACTAGGAGAACAGATATAATAATATGAGAATAAAACACCTTATGAAAAAAGAGAAAATCATTGGGCTGGATCTTGCAGTCAGCAGTGAATGAATTGCACCAGGAGTTTGTTACACCTGCACTTGCCCATTGACTTTCTTTGGGCTTTTGTCTGGAAGTTTCTGTCAGCTAACTAGCCAAATAGCGCAGCATCCTCTGAACAGTATCTGGGATCTAGGTGAATGGGGACAACAATATGCACTGCCTTAAACAATCAACTAGAAGATTTTGTTAATGAGCAGCAGAGAGTCTGAACCAGGAAGTGTCGGAATATTGAATTTAATTTCAACTCAGGGACAGAAAGTAAAGAGACAGAAAGAAAGATAAGACTAAGAGAGAAATAAAAGAGAAAGAAAGAAAAAGTAGAAAAAAAGTTTTATTTAAATCTTTAACATTAATTAAAATCAGAAGGAATGAAATTCCACAATTATAAATGTTAATTTTCAGTGCCAGAGTGGTTGCTAAACAGAAATTATGTCTTCATACCAATAAAAGATTACTTGCACTGGAATGAACAAACTCTTAATTTTTCTCATGACCATGTATCTATCAGGTAGGTACAGCAACTTCATGTTGTTCAACATGTTTTAATGGCGAGTCTCCCCACAAGATATTGTTTACATGTAGCATTTGGAGGAGCAGAACATCTCAGACAGGGATTTCCTGATTTCCACGTTTAACTGCGTGTGGACTGTGGAAGATGCTGTCCAATTTTCAGATGGGTGAGCGCTGTTAGTCTTGCCATTATTTTATTCGCAATTCCAACCCATTGGACAAGTCACAGATAAATGCGAGCCCCAAATAAACCATGGAATGCTTAAAGCAAAATAGCAAAGGGGGAGGAAAGTATCGAAAAACTGGCAAAGCGGAACATGTTCTCATGTCTCAATACTGTGGTGAAAGAATCAGGCATGTTGAGCATAATGCCAGCTCTATGTCAAAGAGGAGTGTAGAAAAGTCCAACAAAAATGGAAAAGATAGACTGAAACATTCGCAACTATCTTCAGCCAGAAATGCCGAGTCAACAATCCATCCCGGCCTCTTCCTCAGGTTCCCATCACAGCATTCAGCCAATTCAATTCAGCTCACTTCCTGATTCTCCAAAGCATGTCCACCATTCATAAAGCACAAGTCAGGAGTGTGATGGAATACTCTCCGCCTGCCTGGATAATTGAAGCTCCAACAACATTCAAGATGTTTGACACCATCCAGGACAAAACAGCCTGCTTGACTGGCACATTAAGATCCACCATCTTAAATATTCACTCCTTCCACTAATGATACATTGTGGCTGCAGTGCATACCATCTACAAAATGCACTGCAGCAATTCACCAAGACTTCTCCAACTGCGCCTCCCAAACCCGCGACATTTATCACCTAGAAGGACAAGGGTGGCAAGTGCATGGGAACACCAGTGCCTTCAAGTTCCCCTCCAAGTTATACACCATCCTGACTTAGAAATATCACTGCTCCTTCATCATTACTGAGTCAAAGTCCTGGAACTCGCTCCCTAATGACATTGTGAGATTACTTTCACACATGGACTGCAGTTGTTCAAGAAGGTGGCTCAGCACCACCTTCCCAAGGGCAAATAGGGATGGGCACTAAATGTCTGCCTTCCCAGTGAGGCCTGCATTTCATAAACAAATTTAAAAAGTAGATCCACATGCCAAGCACCAACCCACAACTTCTTCCATCCTCAAAATTTCTCATACATCATCCTAGATTATCAGTAGCTGTTAGCAGAGAGAAAATGGGAGCTGTGGTTGTGTGAAGTTGTTAGAGGCAACGTTAAGCCAAAATGTCTAGTAGAAAGATGAGGTGGTGTCCCTGCGCTTCCACTGAGTTTGACTGCAACAGTAGAAAGCCAAGGATAAAGAAGTCAGAGCATCAGTAAGGTGGAGATTTAAAATGGAAAGCCGGTCAGTCACTCATGCAAACAGTGAGGAACTTGTGCTTTGAGATTAAAAAAAATAACCATCTGATAACAAAAAGAAACTATTCTTGTTCAGTATCCAATTTCCTGCAACTTTCCTTTTTCTCATTGTGCCACGAAAGAGGTGGAAGATTAATTCATAAAATGGCAAAATGTAAAGGATATGGCAGACAGAAACAGGTTAGAATGCTGCTAGAGCACCAGCAGTGGTACGGTGATTGAAATACAAGGAATACTAAAGTTTAACAGGCAATTATTGCTGGCATTATTTCACAAAGTGACAACAATATGACTAAATCGTGACAACCACGAAGTAGGCGAAACAAAATGAATGCCTCTATGTCTTTTATATTTAAATACAGACAGTAAATGACAATGTAAAAGTTGCCATCATAAAAACTAGGTACAAATTATGCAATAGATTCACAGCACTTTGACATAAATGTGTAAGGAATGATTTTCAAAGTAATTTTTGGGTGCACACTAAAATAAACTGAGGGTGCAGGATAATAGCCACAGAGGCTCTTCATGCATAGGACCATAAACAATTGGAAATAAGAAAGGTGAAAATTGAGATAATATAGAACACCACCGTCTGGTCTGCCAGTCAAAACGTATAGGGAGAGAGGAAGGAAGGCTGAAGGGGTTAATGAGCATTAAAATTGTTCCTGTGAAACTTAATCCTTCAACCGTTTGAAAACCTTCAGAAATTACTCAGAACCATCAGGCATCAAATTTGGCAATCTTTGAGCTGATTAACCGATATGTGCTCACACATAACAGAAGGCTGATGAGGTCATTCGAGCGGGTCTAGTAAATTTGCAAAGTTGTCCTACCATCAGCCACCACTTTCTTTTCACATCTGCAACACATTCAGGATGAATTTACTTTTTGTCCCAACAACGTCCCACCATTAAGTAATAATTGATTTATTGAATATGACAGCAGTGTCTACTTGTATTAAAACGTTATCGAAAACAGTTAAAACCAATTTTGTGGTGAGAAACAAGACTTCACACAACCGACTGCAGTTGCAGGCTGAGTTCATAAATTAGCGGGGGGTGGGGGGGGGAGCGGGGGAAGAGGAAAAAAAAACTTGCTTATGATGTTCAATATTTATGCTGACAGTACATCGGTTGAGATTTCTATGAGCTATTTAGATATTCCATTTTATCACAAACCGTTCAGGTCCCCTAAAGAATACTAAACAGCTTGGAAAAATTCAGCCCAATTTATTCTAATTTTGCTTGTCGTGCTTTTATACATTTCATTTGATTCAAATTATTGAGTTCAGTGACCATATTCCAGTGAAGTTTCTGTTAAGGTAGAGCTCTGGTGCAGAAGGAGATCTTTAAGGGAGCAGTAATGCTGCCAATTTCATGTCACTGTAAAGGCCCCCGCTTCCCAGCAATGCAGAAACCTCCTTGTGGATGGCAAATTTAATCAACTGAACTTATGTCACAAGGGGTTCGGTAGTGAATTCTGGTTTAAAAGGAGTCTCTTGCGCCTCACTTTATAACTTAAGAGTTGTTTGTAATATTTTGAAAATGCCGACAGTCCCACCTGCAGCCTGAAAGCACTTGGTTTACCGACACAGAGTAGAGCCCTTCACAGTTCAAACCACAGAGCCACATCATAACAGCGTACAAACAATAATGAAAGGATAAAAACCCTCTGTCCATTCAGCCTGTCCCAACCTGTGTATCACAATATATACACTCTCCAGCTGCCCTGAAACTATGTGATCACCAATAGAAACAAAGTAGTGTCCAGTTCGAGTTCCTTCCATGGCAGTACAGTTTAAACACAGCCAGATTTTTAGATATTTTAAGGGTGTCAAAGCCCTAGGGCAGGTATTGAAGAGGTTCACTAAGAGGAGAAAAGGATGAGGGGATTTGCTAAAGAAACTGTGGTTCTTTTCTTAAGACCAAAGTCTAATAGAGTTATTCAAAAATTATGACAGGTTTTGATAAAGTAAATCAAGGAAAAGCTATTTCCATTGGTCACTGCACCAGAAACTAAAAAGTATAAAATTAAGATAATGACCAAAAGAAGGAATGGAAGAGTTGAGAGGATTTGTATTATACAGAGGGTTGCTAGAGCATTGAATGCCTTTACAGAAACAATAATGGAAGCACATTTCAAAATATGATGAGTTATGTTGGGATTTTGGAAACCACCCCCCCCCCCCCACCCCTCCACCCCCACCCCGTGGAAGTTATGCCCCATAATAAATAGATCAACAGCCCTCTGCCATAAGCTTTATGTGAACTGTGTGCTACTAAATTATACAGAACAGGAAGGTTTCAGGTTCAATCCATGAGCTGTGCTGATGCCTGATCTCAACAGAAAGGGTAGTAAAGCTGGGGCTACAAATGACCTCAACATCCCTGGCCTAAAGAGAGGAAAGCAAAGAACTCAGTTAGCCTTCTCAATCCTAAGTTCTATCTAAAATCCCTGCTGGAAAGTTGAATGTGTCGCCATTCATTGGGAACAGGATCGGACTCCAGCAAGATGCTCTCTATTCGCTGGCATCCACTGCATAAGCTCAGGCATGCAGCATGGTTACTTGGGTGAGTTGGTGGTAGAAGTCCAATGCTTAAGAAACAACAGACCAGCAGGAGAAGAAGAAGAGCTTTGTTTCTTTTTTAAATTAAGAGAACATCTTCTATGGATATGATCATATGGTTGTGATCATGTTACTGGACAAAATACCCAGGGGTTTGGATTTATAAGCCAGTTCAAAGCGAGCTCAAACCTCACCACGGAAGCGTGAGAATTTAAACACAGTTTTCCAATAAAACTGGAAATAAAAAGCTGATATCAAGTGACCACATAAAAGCTGGCAGACTGTTCTAAAAGCCCAACAGGTTCACTGCTGCCCTTTAGGAAAGGACACATTGCTTCCCAGCCATACCTGGCCTGGCCCATACATGAGTCTTATAACTACTCTCTGCTGGGCAATAAATGACAGCCATGCCAGTGCATCCAAGACCCAGTAATGATTTTTTTTTTTCGAATTCCTTCACAAGCAGATTTCCTAGTTTTACCTGAGGTCCTCCAGATTAGAAACACTCTTGCTTAGGAGGTGTTTTTCCCGCCTTAGTTTTTTGATCTCCATTCGGAGGAGCCGAATATCCTCCACCCGCTGTCTGTATTGTATTTCGCCTTTATTTAACATGGAATGCTGAATCTTGATCTTCTCATACAGCAGTGCCAGTTCATCATTGCGACGCACGAGCTGAGTGCCTAGAATGTCTCTTTCACTGATAATCTGGCAAGGATGTTTAAAAAAAAAGTTAATTGTAGAAACAACATGAAAACACACTGAAGTCTTGTTCCATCAGTGAACAGGGTGACCAGGAATCAATCTTTGGAACTACATAAGCTTTAAGCTTGAAAAAACAAGGAAGGCTTCCCTGCAATTAAAGACACATAATAAGCTTAATGGCCCTTAATGTTTGCTAATAGGTATATGATGGGGGTAATAATGAAATCATAAATTAAGACTCAGCTTGGAGAATATTGGACAAAATTGATTTCAAATAACCATAAGCTGTTACTTTAGCAAACAAAAAGAAAAAAAAAACTGCTTTTCCGCAATGTACTTGCTATACTTGAACACCACAAGCAACTTAGGCTGCATTTGCAGTATGACTGCGGCATCAGTGTGTAACGTAACCGCTTCCCACTGAAGCAAACTGCATTTATGTCGCACCTTTATCGTTGAAAACTATCCCAAGCCCCCTCAAAGAAGCATAAACGGGCATAGATGTACACACCAGCAAAGAAGGAGGGGCGACCAAAAACTTGATCAAAGATCTGGGTTTAAAGGGGAGTGGTCTTAAAGGAGAAGATGCAGGTGAGCAGAGGCAACAAGGTTGAGTGTGTTATTTCCAGGGTGTGCGGCTGACCAGATGAAGGAATAGTGGGCAATGGTGAGGCAAATGGTGTGGGAAATGTCCAAGCAGTCAGAATCAGAGGAAATTCAGGAGTGGTGCCAGTAAACCCTGGACTAACAATGAAACCCACTGTAAAAGTTGCTTGGTGGGAGAAAGCCCAGTAACCATCTTACACTTAAATAATAATCGTGGCCTTCATTTAAACATTTTAGGAAGCCTTTAGGCATTAATTTCCTTAATTGCAGGAGTCCCACAGGGTAGTGTCCTCGGCCCAACCATCTTCAGCTGCTTCGTCAATGACCTTCCATCCATCATGAGGTCAGAAGTGGGGATGTTCGCTGACGATTGCACAATGCTCAGCACCATTCGCGACTCCCTCAGATACTGAAGCAGCCCCATGTCCAACTGCAAATAGGGGGAAGGTGGTGGCACAGTGGTATTGTCACTGGGCTTGTAATCCAGTGACCCAGGATAATGCTCTGGGGACTGGGGTTCAAATCCCATCACGGCAGAATTTTGCTGAGAAGAGTGTCCTGCAGTCAGCATCATGGTGAAGCAGACTGGGAAGAGTGTCCTGCAGTCAGCGTCATGGTGAAGCAGACTGGGAAGAGTGTCCTGCAGTCAGCATCATGGTGAAGCAGACTGGGAAGAGTGTCCTGCAGTCAGCGTCATGGTGAAGCAGACTGGGAAGAGTGTCCTGCAGTCAGCGTCATGGTGAAGCAGACTGGGAAGAGTGTCCTGCAGTCAGCGTCATGGTGAAGCAGACTGGGAAGAGTGTCCTGCAGTCAGCATCATGGTGAAGCAAACTGGGAAGAGTGTCCTGCAGTCAGCATCATGGTGAAGCAGACTGGGAAGAGTGTCCTGCAGTCAGCATCATGGTGAAGCAGTCTGGGATGAGTGTCCTGCAGTCAGCATCGTGGTGAAGCAGACTGGGAAGAGTGTCCTGTAGTCAGCATCATGGTGAAGCAGTCTGGGAAGAGTGTCCTGCAGTCAGCATCATGGTGAAGCAGACTGGGAAGAGTGTCCTGTAGTCAGCATCATGGTGAAGCAGTCTGAGAAGAGTGTCCTGCAGTCAGCATCATGGTGAAGCAGTCTGGGATGAGTGTCCTGCAGTCAGCATCATGGTGAAGCAGACTGGGAAGAGTGTCCTGTAGTCAGCATCATGGTGAAGCAGTCTGGGATGAGTGTCCTGCAGTCAGCATCATGGTGAAGCAGACTGGGAAGAGTGTCCTGTAGTCAGCATCATGGTGAAGCAGTCTGGGAAGAGTGTCCTGCAGTCAGTTCTTGTTGAAAATAACAAGAGTGACATCAGAAGACAGGATGAGAGAGCGGTGGAGAGATCAGAATCAGTGCGAGTACGGGCAAGGTTCAAAAAGTGATGTCAGCACAAAGGTGAGAGCTGAGTGGTGAGTAGTGGGTAAGTGTTTTTCTCCAGTTTTTCTCCAGTTAAAATAGATTAAGCTAAGGAAAAGTAAGAGTTCTAGATTTTATTTAAAGTACATAAATAATTTTTTTTACTGTATTTAACTTAAAATAAGGAGTTTTTTTCAACTAGAGGCATGGCAGGGCAGCTCAGTCCCATGTTATGTACCACCTGCAACATGTGGGAAGTCCTAGACGTTCCTTGTGCCCTGACCGACCACGTGTGCAGAAAGTGCCACCAGCTGCAGCTACTTGAGCTCTGAGTTTCGGAGCCTGAGCGGCAGCTGGAGGCTCTGAGGTGCATCCGCGAGGCTGAGAGTTTCGTGGATAGCACGTTTTAAAACGTGGTCATCTCGCAGCTTACAGAAGTGCAGACAGAGAGGAAGTGGATGACCATCAGTCAGAAGAAAGGTGCCAGGCAGGTAGTCAGGAAATCCCCAGGGTGCATCTCGCTCGAGAACCATTGGAAAACTGTGGCACTGTGAGTGGCTCAGCTGCACGGGGGGAGGATAAAGAGAGGAAGAGCAATAGTGGTAGGGAACAGACAGGCGTGTCTGCAGCCATAGACGTGACTCCAGGATGGTATGTTGCTTCCCTGGTGCCAGGGATAGATGTCACTGAATGGCTGCAGGGCATTCTAAAGGGGGAGGGCAAGCAGACAGAGATCATAGTACATATTGGTACCAACAACATTGGTAGAAAGAGAAATGCGGTCCTGCAAGCAGAACCTAGGGAGCTAGGAAGCAGATTAAAAAACAGGACCTCAAAGGTAGTAATCTCTGGATTACTTCCGGTGCCAGGCGCTAGTGAGTACAGAAATATGAGGTCAGTCCAGATGAATGCGTGGCTGGAGAGATGGTGCAGGAGGGAGAGCTTTAGATTTCTGGGACATTGGGACCATTTCTGGGGGTGGTGGGACCTGTACAAGGCGGACGGGTTGCATCTGAACCAGAATGGGACCAACATCCTTGAGGGGAAGTTTACTAGTGCTGTTGGGGAGGATTTAAACTAACTTGGCAAGGGGATGGGATCCTGAGGAAAGGTTCAGCAGGGGGAGATGCACAGCCAAAATTAGAAGAGAGAACAAGTGAGTCTGGAAGGCATAGAAATTATCGGACAGTTAAGGCACAAGGGAGTTTGGCAAGGTTGGATGGTATTTATTTTAATGCAAGGAGCCTGACGAATAAGGCAGATGAGTTGAGGGCACAAATTAACACATGGAAGTATGATGTCATTGCTGTCACAGAGACATGGTTGAGAGAGAGTCAGGATTGGTGACTCAATATTCCAGGATATAGGGTCCTCAGGCAAGACGGGGAAGGAGGTAAAAGAGGAGGGGGTATTGCAATATTGATCAAGGAGTCAATTACAGAAGTAAGGAGGGATGACATCTTAGAAGGCTCCTCAAATGAAGCCATATGGGTAGAACTAAAAAACGAGAAAGGAGCAATCACATTGCTGGGAGTGTACTATATGCCTCCAAACAGTCAGAGAGAAATAGAAGAACAGATATGTAGGCAAATTTCAGAGAAATGTAAAAATAATAGGGTAGTAATAGTGGGGAATTTCAACATCCCCAACATTAACTGGGTTAGTCATGGTGTGATAGGTTTAGATGGAACGAAATTCTTAAAATGCATCTAGGAGAGCTTTTTAAACCAGTGCGTAAAAGGTCCTGGACTTAATTTTAGGAAATGTAGCCGGGCAAGTGGTAGAGGTATCAGTGGGGGAGCATTTTGCAGACAGTGATCATAACTCAGTTAGATTCAAGGTTGTTATGGAAAAGGACAAGGATGGGCTAGAAATTAGAGTTCTAAATTGGGGGAAGGCCGATTTTAATAAGATCAGATATGATTTGGCCAGAGTGGACTGGGAGCAGCTACTTTTAGGTAAATCTGCGTCAGAGCCATGAGACTCATTCAAGAATGAAATAGGGAGAGTACAGGGCCAACATATTCCAATAAAGATAAAGAGTGGGACTAACAAATTCAGGGAACCCTGGATGTCGAGAGATATACAGGATTAGCTAAAGAGAAAAAGGGAGGCTTATGGCAGATACCGAGGGCTCAAAACAGCAGAAGCCCTTGAGGAGTATAGAATGTGTAGGGGGGAACTTAAAAAAGAAATTAGGAGAGCAAAACATTGAAAAAACATTGGCAGGTAAAATAAAGGAAAATCCAAAGTTATCTTACAAGTACATTAAGAATAAGAGGATAACTAGGGAAAGAGTAGGGCCCATTAAGGACCATAGTGGTAATTTGTGTGTGGAGCCAGAGTAGTAGGGTTCTAAATGAATACTTTGTGTAGGTGTTCACAAGTGAGAGGGACAACATGGGGATGGAAATCAGGCAGAAGGGCTGTGATATAATTAAAGAAATTAGAATAGAAAGAGAAGAGGTTCTAAGTGGTCTGGCAGGCTTAAAAATTGATAAATCTCCAAGCCCGGATGAAATGTATTCCAGGCTGTTGAGTGATACAAGGGAGGAGATAGAAGGGGTGCGAGCAATAATTTTCAATACCTCTCTGGCCACGGGAGAGATGCCAGAGGACTGGAGGACAGCCAATTTGGTATCGTTATTCAAGAAGGGAGGAAGGGATAAACCAAGGAACTACAGGCCAATCAGTCTAACTTCAGTGGTGGGGAAACTATTGGAAGCAATTCTGAGGGACAGAGTTAATCTACTCTTGGAGAGGCTGGGATTAATCAAGGACAGTCAGCATGGTTTTGTTAGGGGGAGGTCATGTCTGACCAATTTGATTGAATTTTTCAAAGAGGTGACCAGGTGTGTAGATGAGGGCAATGCATTTGACGTAGTCTACTTGGACTTCAGCAAGGCTTTTGATAAGGTCCCGCATGGGAGACTGATAACGAAGGTAAAAACCCTTGGGATCCAAGGCAATTTGGCAAATTGGATCCAGAATTGGCTGAGTGGCAGGAAGCAGGATGGTCGAGGGGTGTTTTTGTGACTGGATGCCTGTGTCCAGTGGGGTTCCACAGGGATCAGTGTTGGGTCCCTTGCTGTTTGTGGTATATATAAATGATTTAGACTTGAATGTAGGCGGGTTGATCAGTAAGTTCACGGATGAGATGAAAATTGGTGAGTGGTAAATAGTGAGGAGGATAGCCTTAGGTTACAGGAGGATATAGATGGGCTGATCAGTGGCAAATGGAATTTAATCTGGATAAGTGTGAGGTGATGCACTTGGGCAGGACAAACAAGGTACCGGAATACATGATGAATAGTAGGACCCTGGGAAGTACCGAGGATCAGAGGTTCCTTGGTGTGCATGTCCAGCAGTCTCTTAAGGTAGTGGGGCAGATAGATAAGGTGGTTAAGAAGGCACATGGGATACTTGCCCTTATTAGCCGAGAATTGCATACAACAGCAGGGAGGTTTTGCTGGAACTATATAAAACGCTGGCTAGGCAACAGCTAGAGTATTGCGTGCCGTTCTGGAATCCATATTATAGGAAGGACGTGATTGCACTAGGGACAGTGCAGGGGAGATTTACCAGGATGTTGCCTGGGCTGGAGGGTTTTAGTTATGAGGAGAGATTGGATAGATTGGGATTATTTTCCCTGGAGCAGAGGAGATTGAGGGGGGACATGACTGAGGTGTACAAAATTATGAGGGGCATACATAGGGTAGACAGGGAGGAACTTTTCCCTTTGGTGGAGGGATCAATAACCAGGGGGCATAGATTTAAGGTAAGGGGCAGGTGGTTTAGAGGGGATGTGAGGAAGAATTTTTTCACCCAGAGGGTGGTGGGAATCTGAAACTCACTGTCTGAAAGGGTGGTAGAGGCAGAAACCCTCATAACACTTAAGTATTTGGATGTGCACTTGAGATACCATGGCATACAAGGCTATCGGCCTAATGCTGCAAAATGGGATTAGAATAGTTAGGTACTTGTTTGATTAGCACAGAATCGATGGGCTGAAGGGCCTTTTTCTGTGCTGTAGACCTCTATGACTCTATGACTATGCAGCAAGACCTGAACAATATCCAGGCTTGGGCTGACAAGTGGCAAGTAACACTCGCGCCACACAAGTGCCAGGCAATGATCATCTCCAACAAGAGAGAATCTAACCACCTGCCCTTGACATTGAATAGCACTATTAACATCCTGGGGGTTACCATTAACCAGAAACTGAACTGGACTAGCCATTTAAATACTAGCCATTAAATACAAGAGCAGATCTCAGAATCCCCAAAGCCTGTCCACCATCTACAAGGCACAAGTCAGGAGTGTGATGGAATACTCCCCATTTGTCTGGATGACTGCAGCTCCCACAACACTCAAGAAGCTTAACACCATCCAGGACAAAGCAGCCCACTTGATTGGCACCCCTTCCACAAACATTCACTCCCTCCATCACCAATACACAGTGGCAGCAGTGTGTATCATCTACAAGATGCACTGCAGAAACTCACCAATGCTCCTTAGGCAGCACCTTCCAAACCCACAACCACTACCATCTTGAAGGTCAAGGGTAGCAGATACATAGGAACCCCATCACGTGGAAGTTGCCCTCCGAGCCGCTCACCATCCTGACTTGGAAATATATCGCCATTTCTTCACTGTCA
Source organism: Carcharodon carcharias (assembly GCF_017639515.1). Classification (NCBI taxonomy): domain Eukaryota; kingdom Metazoa; phylum Chordata; class Chondrichthyes; order Lamniformes; family Lamnidae; genus Carcharodon; species Carcharodon carcharias. The sequence goes on along the minus strand of NC_054483.1, from coordinate 114,792,067 downwards.
TTGGGTCAAAATCCTGGAACTCCCTCCCTAACTGTGCTGTGGGTGCACCTACACCACAGGACTGCAGCGCTTCAAGAAGGCAGCTCACCACCTCTTTCTCAAGGGCAATTAGGGATGGGCAATAAATGCTGGCCCAGCCAGCAAAACCCACATCCTGTAAAAATGAATAATAATTTAAAAATTGCTTTTGGGGTCCTACCGGGCACTATTGCATTTTCCACAGCAACAAGCTCTGTGCTGCAAGAGCTTATTCTGCACAACTAATGAGCAATAACTGAGGGAAATGGGCTAGAGTTCTGACCGAGTTGTGGCAAAAGACCAACCTTCCACTTGTGGTAAAATCACATCAAGGGAAAATTCATCCCTGAATGTTAATGTTACAAAGCTAGGAAACATTCAGCATCAATTCCATTCCACTGATCCAGTGACGCCCCCCCCCAACCCCGCCTAATGAAAGTCCACGTCAGGGCTAAACCTGGTTTGACGGTAAGCCCCACCCCCCCCCACCCCCCCAACCCCCAATAGCCTACTGACATGCAAGGGTATATTTTACGATGTGCACTTCCAGCAGAGTTGCACATACGATGAAAACGTGTTGGACATTTGGGCACAGAGTAAAACTCATGGGAAGGGCACACCAGATTTCTGAAGCAAGTGAGATTGAGGGTGCAGAAGAACACAAGCACAACAGTTTTAGGGGGATGGTAACATAGTGATAATGTTACTGAACTATTGACCCAGGGGCCCAGACTAATAGTCCAGAAATGTGAATTCAAACTCCCCCTCCATGGGAGCTGGAGAAATTTAAATTCAATTAATTAACAAATCTGGAATTAAAAAAAACTACTATTAGTAATGCCGACTATGACACTACCAAGTTGTTATGAAAACCCATCTGGTTCACTGGTATTCTTTAGGGGAGAAAATTTGCCATCCTTACCCTGTTTGGTTTACATGTGACTCCAGTCCCACAACAATGTGGTTGACTCTTAACTGCCTGCCGAAATGGCTTAGCAAGCATCAGTTGTAGGCGGCTCATCACCACCTGCTCAAGGGCAACTAGGGATGGGTAATAAACGCTGGCCTAGGCAGTGATGCTCCCATCCCAAAAACAAATTTTATAAAAAGCCTAGAACTATGTATAAATAAATGCTAAAACACAGAACTTAAACAAAACTGCTGATTCTGTAAGAGGGGACTGACAACTGCTATTCAGAAATCACAGCGCATAATTTTAAATGCTTGCATTCATATAGTACTTAGTTACCTTTGCTGACACTCTCAAATTGCAGCGTCGTTTTAGAATGGAATGAATTAATCGTCTCGCAATCCAATGTGACATACCTGGTCCAACTCTTTCTTTTGCCGAATCCTCTCTGTGTCAGCCTCATTAATAATTCTCAGCAGCTTTCTTTCCTCTGTCTCTTGGTTTTCAATGAAAATCCTGGTGTCCTGGGCCTGTTGCTTCATCTTCTGCAGTTCAGTCTGTGGTTAGGAAAGAAAGGGAGAGCGTTTTGAAATAGCTGAAATTGTGTAGAATGGTCAATGGTTTGAAAATTTATAGATCCTGCATGGATTCCATTGGAATAGAAGCTTTGTAACATATGCCCATAACATAGCTATAACCAAGTGTAGTAATGTCTTGGGGTACAACTCTGCTCAATGACAGAATAGTAGCTGGTGAAGCACCAGCAAGTCTGCTCCTGCCAGAATTCTAATTCTTCCCCAAACAATGCAAGCAGAAATCTAAGTATTACAGGTTCCAAGGGACTGAATTTCCACACTATAATTTACTTTTTTAATCAATTGGTTTGCCCTCTGAATTTATTATCAAAGAAGGCAGGAATTAATTGCACAGTCATATATTTACTTATGTTTCATTTTTTTTTAAAAGAGTTTTTTCTGTCTTTTATGAGACTGGCAGATATGCCTAGAAATAGACTAATTTTCCATTTTGATCTCTCGGCATCAGCATTAAGGTTTCTCATACATGACGTACATATATCCTAAATTTAAAATTATTGAACAGATAATCTTTGAGGGGTTGGGGCGGGGAGAGTGCTGGCCAAAAATAATCATAGAATGGTTACAGCACAGATGGAGGCCACTTAGTCCACAGTGTCCATGCCAGCTCTCCACAAAATCCACTCAGCTAGTCCTTCTCACCTGCCCCTACCCCATAGCCCTGTAATTTTTTTTCTATTCAGATGCTTATCCAATTCCATGTTGCAATCCACAATTGTGTCTAGCTCCACCACACTCTCAGGCAGTTTCCTGATCCTAACCACTTGCCGTGTAAAAGAGATTTTTCTTCATGACGCCGTTGGTTTTGCCTATGACCTTAAATCCATGTTCTCTGGTTCTCGCCCCTTCTGGTAATGGGAAGTTTCTCTCTATCTGTTCTGTCTAGACCCCTCATGATTTTTGAACTCTTCTATAAAACTTCTTCTCTAAGAAGAACAATCCGGCTTCCCCAATCTATTCACCTAATTAAAATCCCTGGAACCATTCTCATGAATCTTCTCTGCACTCTCTCTAAGGCCTTCACATCCTTCCTAAAGTACATGCCCAGCATTGGATACAATGCACCAGTTGAGGCCAAACCAGCATTTCATAAAGATTCACCATAACTACTTTGCTTTTGTACTCTATGCCTTTAATTATAAAGCCCAGGATTCCTATTGTGTTTCTAACACTTTCTTCAACAGTTTGTACACCTATGGCCCCAGGTCTTTCTGCTCTTGCACTCCCTTTAGAATTGTGTTCTTGAATTTTTATTGCCTCTCCTCATCCTTTCTACCAAACTGTACCAGCACACACACTACATCGCATTAAATTTCATCTGCCACATGTCCTCCCCTTCCGCCAGCCTCGCTATGTCCTCTTGAAGTCTATCACTACCACGGCATCCTCACTATTCACTTCTGGTTTCTGGCTCTGTGCTGAAGGTAAATTTCATCCAAGGTCTCTAGTTCAAACTAATGGTGGTTTGAAATTAGTGCAGAATCATGGTCAATTTTGTAGATCACACCCACAAGGCATGGGTTCAGGCTGCTTAGATTTCTTTCATCTAGGACCCTTACAAACTGCAGAGAGGAGCCCAGCATCATTTTGAGTGGAATCAAATGCAGCTCCCAGAAGGGAAAAAAAACAAGTGTGCCAACATTGCTTATGAGACATCTTAGGGCTTTTTTATTCCCACATATCAAATCATCTAATCTATGAAATTTTAAGTTTCCCTCATCGGCTACAGAACTTACCATTCATCTCCTTTTACCCATGAACACTGGTTAATCTGATGGACCATCATCTACTGGAGAGTTACTGAAGCTTATCTGAGCAGCAAATAGGCTAACAAAGAACCAGGAAGATAAATGATCCAGACCGCCAACTGTGACCTATTCTCAGCTCAAATCAACAACAAAGGAAAGTATATCTTAACTGATCCGCATCTGGTTATAAAAAACATGCTAACCTCTTTGATCACACAAAACTGCTTTCAACTGGATATTTTTCTTTGGTAATTGAAAATAACTGTTGTCTGCGTCTCTTGCACTATTAGCCTTTGATTCAGGCATTTAATGGGGCAATGCCATATGCCAATACCAATGAAATACAGAATAATTGCCACTGACAGTAGGTTTGGAGAACACAGTACTGAGTCACATTCCTTCTCCTTGATACCAAAATATACAACATGCAACAAAAAGAAAGATTTGCATTTATACAGTGCTTTTCATGACATCTGGGCACGCCAAGACACTTTACAGTCAGTGAAGTATCTTTTAAAGTCTAGCCACTGGTGTAACGTGATCAAAAGTGGCAGCCAATTTGTGCACAGTAGGATCCCGCAAACGTCAATGTGCTCATGACCAATCCGTTTTAACGGAGTTTTAACAAGGGATAGATATTAGCCAGGACATTGAGGATAACCCCTCTGCACTCTTTCAAAATAGTGCCATAGAATCTATTAGCTCCAGCTCAGAGGGCTTACATGGTCTTGGTTTTACGCCTTTTCGAAAGCTAACAGCCCTGATAGTGTTTCACTCAGTACTGAACTGCAATGTTAGTCTAGATTTTACAGTCAAGCCTGCAGTGGGACTTGAAGCCACAAGATTCTGACTGCTGACTAAGTCACGGTAAATACTAGTGAAAGAGTATCATTCATTGCCACCTGCCAATAGCCTGTTTGGGAAACGCAATCACAGTACATGATGCGTACGTAAATTATCTCACAAAAAAAACGGGAAAAAAGTGTGAAAAATAAATCTTGCAGCTTGCTGTAAAAATATCTTGTCAAATGGCGACTGAGTGCAGCCGTGAACCAGGACACACGGGTGGCCAACTATGTGGTAAGAGTTCAAGCTGCTGGAAAATTAAGTCTGACATTTGTGAAGAAAGGCCGACTGAATCAGTGCTTCATTCCAATGTGGGCAGCTCTCTGCTGAAGAATGAGTTGAGGAAAGGGCTGCATATAGTGGAAATGATTAGTTTTAATGGACCCTGCATCATGTGGGAAGGTTGCTAGAATACATGCTCACCGTCACACAAAATGTATTAGCATGTTGACAATCTTAACAAACTCTGCGCCTGACCATAACAGAAAGGCAATCGGAGAAAGAAGGACTTGCATTTATTTGTAGCTTTATCACACCTCAAAATTGTGCCTTTTATATACAAGTTATTTTGAAGTGCAGTATTTTACAGAGAACAATGTGACAGTGGCTGTATTCACAGTCATACGAAAGGCCAGGGGTGAGTACTAGTTTACAGCAGTGGTTCTTAGAGTGTGGTCCCTGGACCAGAGGCCTTCAGGTGGCAATGGGCCCAGACCAATAAAAGCATTTCAGCAGGGGGTTCTACGTGACAACTAAAGTGAATTGTTGACTTTGGTGATTGACATCTTTAAGTGATTATAATAAGTTGTTCTTTCTGTGATCTCTTTTGTCAATTTCTGTTTATTTGGACAATATTAAGAGGTGTGAAGTGTTTGAAACCTCTATTATTGATGATTTAATGGTCTGCCTAATTGACACTAAGATAGAGTTGTAGACACTGCAGTTTGTTTCCAAAAGAAGGTCTTTTTTTCTCTCTCAGCAGTTCCACACGCCATTGTAATTATAGGGCTCTTTGGTATATACATAATGCATACTGGGTGAATGGGTATGGAAGGATGTGATTTAGCACAGAGTTGGCATGGACTGTATAAGGGGCCATGGGGAATGGTTGGGGACATGAGTTGGTATGCATTGTTTAAAACAATGTGGGGGACATGAATTGGCATTGAGTTGGCATGAGTTGGCATGGAAGGTATAAGGAGTCATGGGGGGGGGCAATGTTGAGGGAGTGTCAGGTTGAGGGTTTGAAGGCCTAAAATCTTCTGACACAACTGGGACAAAGTCCCAAAGAACCAAGACAGGCCTTCTAACCAGGCTCCTTCAGCACTTCCCCACCCCTGTGGACACCAACTCTCTGCTTCCACGGTTGCCGGGCCAGATACCTGCTTGTGCCCACCCACAACACCAAATCCCCTCTCTTCCCCTGCAACTCCCGCCCCACCCCCCACATCCCCACTCATCCTGGAGCAAAGATTGTTTGTATCGGAGCACAATTTACAGGGGCAGGCCCAATTAGTCAGTTACCTGCCTTGGTAGCTAAAATTCATCCCTTAGTATCCAGAAATCTATCGATCTCTGTCTCAGTATAGTCAAAGACTGAGCATCCACAGCTCTGTTGGCTCACCAGCACACTCTCAATTGTAACTAGGGATGGGCAATGAATGTTGTTTTATTTCCAGTGACCCTCACATTCCAAAAATAAATTTTTTAAAATTCCAAAGATTCACAAAATGGAGGGGAGCAATCCATTCTTATCTCAGTCGTCATTGGCCAACACCTTCTCCTAACACTATGATCCTTTATCGCTGAAATTTGATACTGGAGAGTGATAGCAGCAGTGCATATATGTCGTTACTCACAATCAAGAGAACTCTCAGAAAGTAAGTGCAGTAATACTAGTGACATTAAATTGGTTTGAGGCCAAAGGCATCAACAAAATAAACTTCAAAGTGAACATCGACCAGTTAGTGTAAGTAGTTGAATGCGGCTTTTGGAGACCCTTTTAACACCATGCAGAATCAATAGCTACAGGCAGGACTTCACCATAAGACAGCAATGCACATTTAAGAATGAACATTGCCGTGCAACAGCATTACCATCACTGAGTCATCCACCATTAACATCTGGAGTTACCAGTGACGAAAAATTTAATTGGACCAGCCAAATACTGTGACCAGAAGCGTAGGTAAAAGGCTTAGAATTCTGAGGTAAATAACTCACCTCCTGACTCCCCAAAGTCTGTCCACCATCTATAAGGCACAAGTCAGGAGTGTGATGGAATACTCCCCATGTGCCTGGTGGCACATGGAAGCTCCAACAACACTCAAGAAGCTTGACACCATCCAGGACCAGATGCGACTGTAAGAGCAGGTCAAAGGCTGGAAATTCAGCGGACACTGACTCACTTTCTGACTCCCCAAAGCCTGTCTGCCATCTACAAGGCACATGTCAGGAATGTGATGGAATACTCTCCATTTGCCTGAATGAACACTCGATAAGCTCGACACCATCCAGAACAAAGCAGCCTGCTTGATTAGCACCCTATCTACTACCTTGAACATAGCGGTAGCAGTGTCTACCATTTACAAGATGCACTGCAGCAGCTCACCAAGGTTCCTGCCAAACCTGCAATCTCTACCACCTCAAAGGACAAAGGCAGCAGATGCAAGGGAACACCACCACCAGCAAGTCACACTCCTTCCTGACTTGAAATTATATCATCGTTCCTTCGCTATCACCGGCTCTAGATCCTGGAACTTCCTCCCTAACAGCGCTGTGGGTGTACCTACAGCACATAGACTGTAGCGGTTCAAGAAGGCAGCTCAGCTCCACCTTCTCAAGGGCAGTTAGGGATGGGCAATAAATACTGGCCCAGCCAGCAACGCCAGCATCCCATGAAAGAATTAAAAAAGGACAATGCAAACCCACTTCATTGGCACCTACACACATTCACTTCCTCAACTACCAACACAGAGTGGCAACAGCCTGTGCCATCTGCAAGATGCACTGTAATAACTCACCAAGCCTCCTTCCACAGCACCTTCCAAATCCACAACTCTACTACTAAAAGAATAAGGGCAGCAGACGCATGGAACACCACCCTCTGGAGGTTCCCCTACAAGTCACTCACCATCCTGACTTGAAACTATATCACCATTCCTTCACTGCCACTGGGTCAAAAACCTTCGTTACAGCATTGTGGGTATACCAACACCACATGGACAGCAGCGGTTCAACCAGGTGGCTCACCACCACCTTCTCAAGGGCAACTAAGGATGGATAACAAATAAACAAATGTGCAGCATCAGATTTAATGCTGAAGAAGCTTTTGCTTTTTTCTTTATTCTTTGATGGGATGTGGGTGTCACTGACAGGGCCAATCTGTTGCCCATCCCTAATTGCCCTTGAACTGAGTGGCTTATCAGGCCATTTCAGGTGACAGTTAAGGGTCAATCACATTGCTGTAGATGATGGCCAGACCAGATAGGGACAGCAAATGTTCTTCCCTAAAGGGCATTAGTGAACAAAATGGGTTTTTTTTTTTAAAGATAATCAACAATATTTTCATGGTCACTATTAGTGAGGCTAGCTTTCAATTATGGTGTTTTTTCTTTAATGATTTTAAATTCCATCAACTGCTGTGGTGAGATTTGAACCCTTGTCCCCAGGGCATTAGCCTGGGTCTCTGGATCACTAGTCCAGTGACAATACCACTAGTCACCTTCTCCCTCTTTCTAATATATCAAAGCAAAGTTCAGAGGATTAGAAATAATGGTACTGAGACTGCTGAAAACAAAACTCACCTTAATGTTGGCCATTACTGGCCCCGAGGATCTCATTATTGTTCCAGTCAAGTCACACAAGCCATTAATGACCTTAATACCCAATCGGATCACAGTGAAGTTACTAATTCAGCACACCGTAGTTTATGCTGCTCAGCAACTCCCTGCAGGTACCAATCAAACAGCAAAAACATCGAGTAATCTATCCAAACCCCCACTGTAGTTTAATGAAAATAAACAGAAAAGAAAAATATTTTGTCTCAGTCAATCAATAATAACCAATTAAAATATCAGCAATGGTTGCAGCCTGTGAGAGGAGTGTTTTCCTGTTGAAGGGAGGGAGGCAGAGCAGTTGCAATGAGGATGCAGAACTCCCAACCTGCATGGTGGGGCAGTGGCATAGAGGTCAAATCCTGTTCTTTGACCACTATTTGTACTTTTCCTTCACAGAAAGAAAAGCTACAATTTTAGTCAGCATATCATGAGGAGGAGGAAGTGACAATTAAGCCATCTATCTCCACATCATTCAAACTTCCTGTTAGTTTCTATTAGCCCAACAAAAAGGTCCACTGATAAATTAAATACACACTGCAGCAGTTCAAGAAGGCAGCTCACCACCACCTTGTCAAGGACAATTAGGGATGGACAATAAATGTTGGCCTAGCCAGCGATGCCCACACCCCATGAACACGTTAAAAAAAAATTGAATTAATGAAGATGCAAAAAATTGTTGACAATTCAATTTGGTAATGAGAGCTAAGGAAGTATTATTTCAGTAATTCCTACAACCAATACCTTTAGTGTATCTTTTTCCTTCTCTATGCGCTGATATTCCAAGTTTTGTTTTACTAGTGCAGCCTCCTTTGAGCAGATCTCATCCTTCAGCTGGTCGATGTGGTGGTTCATGATCTTCAGCTTGCGTTTCATTTCAGCTATCTCATCCTTAAAGATAGAAATTGTAAAAATGAATAAAAGCCATCTTAAGCAGTTTGTTAAACAATAAAAGATAGTTGAAAAGTTTCTTCTTATTCCATCATTGCGTACATCAATTTTCCCTCATTAATTTCTCTTCATCCTTCCTGAAGCTGTCGATTGTAAGATAGGGCACTGTGAAGCTATTAGCGAAGTGCATTCTCTCTTGCCTCAACCATGTAACTATGATCTATGTACAAGACTACTAGCAATTGGCAGTAGGTTAATAAGCCATTCTGGAGGCTGGTGGGGGAAGCCTAAAAGGCCAGGTCAACCTTGTTCTCACCCAATAGCCACACGCACACATTTCTAGCAAGGATTGCAACCAGAAGGCTCATTTTCACCTTTGCTAACCTATGGGTGATGAAGCCAATTGCAGTGTGCCTGCCCAGTTTATCAAAGATCAGGGATTGAAACTGGGACCTAGTTAATCTGCGTGGTTCAGTTTCTCACTGAATAAACATGATGAGTGATCAGGGAGGCCTCTATAGTGGAAGACAAAACAACTACAGCACAGCTAGGATATGAACTTTGCCAAGCCAATAAACTCATGCGTGAGGTGGAACCCACTGTGGGTTCACCGTCCTACTTTCCAAAATCATCAGCACCTCTCCAGTGAACGGTATCTTTGCAGTACACTTTCAGCAATCCTTTATTTAGCAATGTTGGACACATTAGGTAAGGTATCCATCAACACTTTCAGCATCCAATTAGCCGGTTGGAGAGTAAGATTATTGAAATAATCTTTAATAATCTTTGTTCCTTTTCACAGTGTTTGAATCTTAGTGCTGAAAATGTGACCTGCACACTGACATCCATGATCAAACTTGATTATTAGACTGCATTCCTTTCTGTAATAAAGTAAATGACGTTATAGTGAAAGCAGGTTATTTTGCGAATAAAATTAGTCCTGATGGCTGTGAAATTCATTTTATAATTCTCCATCATCAACTGCATGCTAAAGATGTTTGTCTGGCTCCTTACAGCCTACATTGACTAATTAAAAAGATTAACTACATGATCTGAATTAGGTTATAATTGGCCTCAGCAACCCCAGGCTTGTGTAAGGATGAAAAATGAGCTCCTGAGTGTTTTCTAGTTGACCCTTGGCTGAAAAATGTACAAATGGACACCATGTGAGGACAAGACTGAACTTAGCCAAGGTGATTTCCCAGGTAGAACACCTGCTGACATTTTCCTTCCAGACTCACTAATGAAGAATGAGTACTGAGCAAAATTATATTGTCACTCTGGTAGGTGTCAGCTAACTCATGATGTTTATGATCGGACTTGGAAACTTCCCGATCCATCAAGGTGAGATTCACACAGGGCAATAAATTAGTACTGGTAACTGATCCATCCTTTCTCTCCTTTCCGGGAAAAAATAACTTATGACCTTTAAAATGTTATTTTTCTCCTCAGTTTTCAAATGTTGATGTTTAGAACACATGTGGTGTACACCGGCAACAAATGTTTTTTTTTGGTATCTCATTATCACAATCCTGACTTGTGAACCCAGTACTGTGATAGGCTGCAGGTTTGAATGCGCTGAAAAGGTTGTTGCTGACACCAAGGATGTGGCACCACCGTTAACAGTGAAACCACCGGCTGTGCTAAGTACAGCCTGAAAATAGGAGCACGGTGCACTGACGCAAGTCTAACCTTTCAGTTTAACAAATCGGTGACAAAGCTGCTACTCCCAGTTACGTCACAACACCAATGGTGTGGAAAAGTAGAAAGAGGCTGCTCGAGGTGTTTATGATGATCCAACTTGGAGGCATTTCAAATGTCAGCCAGCAGGAACTGACTTTCAGTGACAAAACAGCCACACAGCACCCACAAAAAAAGTCCACATGGGTACACTGGAAAAGAAGCATACTTTTATACTGCAGAGAGTTACGTTCAATAATACTTATACAAGAGACTGGTCTTTTAATTTTTTCCCTAAGCTTGCCTCCCATCCATTAGCAATACCTTGCTTGCATAGACTTCTTCTTAGGCAGTCCCTTGGAATAGAGGATGACTTGCTTCCACTCCAGTTTGATGGGTTCTGAGATGGCTGATAATTTCAAAGTGAGATCTGTAGACTCTGCCAGCCACATGTGGGGCAGGTGGTGTTTTAAGGGTTGAGTAGATGGGTTGTTTGTGGTTTGTGCGCTCCCTCTGACACCTCAACTTCACCTCTGCACATTCTCAATGAAATCTCTCGATGTGTTCGGTGCCTTCGCGAATGACCCTTCTCCATTTTGGTCAGTCACAAATCAAGGTCTTCCATGAGTCAATGAGTATGTTTGACCTCTGCAGGGATGCTTTGACAGCATCCCTAAAGCATTCCTACTGTCCTCCTGGAGTCTCCTGTTGCAACCAACTTCTGAATAAGACCATAAGACATAGGAGCAGAAATTAGGCCATTCGGCCCATTGAGTCTGCTCCACCATTCAATCATGGCTGATAAGTTTCCCAACCCCATTCTCCCGCCTTCTCCCCGTAACCTTTTATCCCCTAAACAATCAAGAACTTATCTATCTCAGTCTTAAATACACTCAATGACCTGGCCTCCACAGCCTTCTGTGGCAATGAATTCCATAGAATCACCACTGTCTGGCTAAAGAAGTTTCTCCTCATCTCTGTTCTAAAAGGTCTTCCCTTTACTCTGAGGCTGTGCCCTCGGGTCCTAGTCTCTCCTACTAATGGAAACATCTTCCCCACCTCCACTTTATCCAGGCCTTTCAGTATTCTGTAAGTTTCAATCAGATCCCCCCTCATCCTTCTAAACTCCATTGAGTATCGACCCAGAGTCCTCAAACGTTCCTCATATGTTAAGCCTTTCATTCCTGGGATCGTTCTCCTCCTCTGTGAACCTCCTCTGGACCCTCTCCAGGGCCAGCACATTCTTCCTAAAACACAGGGCCCAAAATTGCTCACAATATTCTAAATGGGGTCTGACCAGAGCCTTATAAAGCCTCAGCAGCACATCCCTGCTTTTATATTCTAGTCCTCTCGAAATAAATGCCAACATTGCATTTGCCTTCCTTAACTACCGACTCAACCTGCAAGTTAACCTTAAGAGAATCCTGGACTAGGACTCCCAAGTCCCTTTGCACTCCAGATTTCTGAATTCTCTCCCCATTTAGAAAATAGTCTATGCTTCTATTCTTCCTACCAAAGTGCATGACCTCATACTTCCCCACGTTGTATTCCATCTGCCAATTCTTTGCCCATTCTCCTAACCTATCCAAATCTTTCTGCAGCCTCCCCGCCCCCTCAATACTACCTGTCCCTCCACCTATCTTTGTATCATCTGCAAACGTAGCAGGATGCACTCAGTTCCTTCATCTAGATCATTAATGTATAAAGTGAAAAATTGTGGTCCCAACACTGAGCCCTGCGGAACTCCACTAGTCACTGGCCACCATCCTGAGAAGGACCCCCTTATCCCCACTCTCTGCCTCCTGCCAGACAGCCAATCTTCTATCCATGCTAGTACCTTGCCTCTAACACCATGGGCTCTTATCTTACTGAGCAGCCTCCAGTGTAGCACCTTAACAAAGGCCTTCTGGAAGTCCAAGTAGATAACATCCATTGGCTCTCCTTTGTCTAACCTACTCGTTACCTCCTCAAAGAATTTTAACAGATTTGTCAGGCATGACCTCCCCTTGATGAAACCATGCTGACTTTGTCCTATTTTACCATGCACTTCCAAATGCACTTCTGAAATCTCATCCTTAATAATGGACTCTAAAATCTTACCAACGACCGAGGTCAGGCTAATCGGCCTGTAATTTCCCCTCTTTTGCCTCACTCCCTTCTTAAACAGGGGAGGTTACATTAGCAATTTTCCAGTCCTCTGGGACCCTCCCTGACTCCAGTGATTCCTGAAAGATCACCATTAATGCCTCCACTATCCCTTCAGCGATCTCCTTCAGAACTCTGGGGTGTAATCCATCTGGTCCAGGTGATTTATCCACCTTCAGACCTTTCAGTTTTCCTTCTCTTTGGTAATGGCCACCATACTCACCTCTGCCCCCCAACTCTCTTGAACGTTGGGGATGTGACTCCTGTCTTCCACCATGAAGACTGACACAAAGTACCTATTCAGTTCCTCCGCCATTTCTTTGTTCCCCACTACTACTTCTCCAGCATCTTTTTCCAGCGACCCAATGTCTATTTTTGCCTCTCTCTTACTCTTTATATATCTAAAAAAAACTCTTGCAATCTTCTTTTATATTACTGGTTAGTTTACCCTCATATTTAATCTTCTCCCTCCTTATTTCTTTTTTAATTGTCCTTTGTTGGCCTTTGTAGGCTTCCCAAATCCTGGTTTCCCACTGCTCTTCACCGCATTGTATGCTTTCTCTTTAGCTTTTATGCTGTCCCTGACTTCTCTTGTCAGCCATGGTTGCCTTGTCCTCCCTTTAGTATGCTTCTTCTTCCTAGGGATGTATTTTTGCTGTGTCTCCCAAATTACTCCCAGAAACTCCTGCCATTGCTGTTCCACTGTCTTTCCTGGTCCTGTGCTCCTCCCTCCGAGTCTGATCCCTAGAGACAAGGTCGCGAATCCCTGAGGTTAGCTAGGTTTATACTCACCGCTCTGGTACTCCTCCCTCCGAATCTGGTCCCAGGATTTACTCAACAATCAGCTGCTTTTTCTTTAAAATCCACTTTCAGAAGAGTGTCCCTCACAGGTCTGGTGCACTCCTGAAGGCACTGCCTCTTCCTCTCTCTCCTTTTTTTAGGTTTGAGGAGGAGGGAGGGATGGAAACACTAGAGCAATGTAATGTTTGGGGCTATTCCGTTCTTTGACAGTGGGTCCTCCTCGATTCCCTCCTGAGTCACGGTGTCTGCGGTGACTTCTCCCAGAATGCTTCAGTCACTTCTCACCAGCGCCCTCTGTTGAATAGAGCAGTTGCTTCTGAGGTTTGGTGTCTTTTGAGTTATTAGCGCGTTGATGCCGTGCAAGTTGGTTTGGGAGAGGATGCTCCTGTTGGGCTGCCTTTGTTGCCACCAGATTCGGGGGATCTTTCCACCGCTGGTAGTACTTCTCCAGTCCTTTGAGGTGCCTGCTGTAGGCTGTCCGAGTCTCTGAAGCATGTAGGGCCGCGGGGATCACTGATGCCTGGTAAACCATGACCTTAGTCTCGGGTTTGAGATCCTGGTCCTCAAATTCTCTTTTCCTCAGTCAACCAAAGGCTGAGCTGGCACATTGAAGGCAATGATGAATTTCGTCATCTATGTCTCCTCCCAAGAGGAGAGTCCTAAGATACGGAAAAAGATCCACAGTTTCCAGGATCTCACCAAAGAGATTCATGGGTGGTATCCAGTCCCTTGTGCCATTCTTTATGTGAGTTGGCCAGTTAGTTTCAACAACATCAGGAAAGGAGGCATCACCAACCATGTCCACAAGTGCATCTTCAAGCCAAGAGTCACTGACTAGCGAGTAGCAGACCCTGATTGATTCAGTCACTCATGCGGAATACCATGCTTATTCCTTGGCTAACCACAATTCTCCCATTAAGCATCAATCTACTGATTGTAGGGGTACATTTTGAAGCCTCCCCTGCTACCTGCAGAAAAGAGTAGCTCCCCAAAAATGGGTGAGGAATGACTAACTATCCTATTCCTGCCATCGCTGTGGCTACCAAAATCTTCTCCAAGACCTACTGCTAACGATAGAAGCAACCATCCAATTCAAGCTGTAGACCCAGTTAGAATACAAAGCAGTGTCCCAAATACATACATAGGAGCCCATTTGCCATTTCAAGAGAATACTGGGTGGGCCATGTGTCACATATGCTCTGCCCATATCAACTAGGAGTCCAGCCAAAGGTTGACCCTGCAGGTCAGTTGGTGCCTTAATTTTATGCAGTTGGAAAGAGCAGGAGTGCCCCTCTGGCCTGGATCACTGGTTTTTCAGATAGTACCCTTTCCTACCCAGTATCAACTTCCATCTCAGATGATAGCCTGGAGCAGGACGGCTTCATGTGATTGTTTGCTTTCCAACCATAGCCCGCTCAGTACCAGAACTCCCACAGGTACACAGTCAGCTGCCCAGCTGCAGCACTGCCAGTCAGCCACTCTAAGTCTGCTCAGGATCTCCTCATACTATGCGCCAGTTAATTACCTGGTGTAGGTGGTTTCTCAAGAGTTATCATAGCCACTGCTTCTGCCTAAGCATAACTGGTTTTAATTACAAGGTAAAGCCTTATAGCAATCCATTATGTTACAAGCAACAAAATCAAAAGCTTAGGATTCAGGCCAATACTGGAAAACTCCATTTTCACAGTCACTTAGCATTTCTTAAATCTCAAACCTTTGACCAGCTCACTATTTCAATTCAAAGTTCATCAGGCACTCAAGCCTACCCATTTCAACATCCAGAACCATTTCACTTTCCAAAGAGTTCCACTAATTCCTGCTCTTCCCTAGATGCTCAAAGTTTAAATGTGGTATCATGGCATCATCTACGTGATATATTTATACATTTAGGCATTGGGCCTTTTCACAACCTGATGCAGAGTGACTAAGTTGTGTCATGTTGTCCAGTAATCTTAGAGGTGAAATATTTGAGCTTCTAGCAATCTGGAAATATATCAATGATATGTCCAAAGCAAGAACAGTTATTAAATTAGCTACCTAGCATGGATCTGAACCACGCTGACTGGGAAGGTCCCTCCTTTGATCGCTCCGCTGAGCTAACTGCTTTCAGCATCAAAGCAGAAGGGCCTTGCAATTGGTTGCACTGCCTCTGGACTCAGGAGCACAAAATCGTGATTTCCCCGTTGGAGGATCGTCGTTGGATGGTCGCTTTAGCAAGTGACCAGACACAGCTGTTGCCCAGCATGAATCAGTGAGGTGGACCTTGAATTGTTGCAACAGAGTAAAACAGCAAAAGCGAGTAGGTGGCCCATTTTACATCTCATCACTGGCTTCAAAGGAAGTGAAAACGAGGAAGGATGTGAAATGGGCTGCCTACTCACTATCACACAAAGTCAGAATCCACCCCAGTGACTTCAGGAAAGAAATGGAAAAAAAAAATGTCCATCCTGACCCTGCACAAGTAAGGTTACTTGAGAATGAGGTAGTCAGATATACAACTCAAATTTCTCACATACAAAACATTCCTACAGGACATGGAACTTGGCAAAGATTTAACACCAGGGGTGGAATTTTATGGCCCTGTTGCAGCGGTCTTCGGCAGGACTGGAAAACCCCTCCGGAGGGAGGAGCCATAAAATTCTGCTGAAGGTGTCTTCATACACCCTCCATGCTGTCACTCAGTTTACGAATTTGCTGCTTTAAAGATGTTCCTGAGTTCTACATGTGACAACTGGCTTTCTTGGGTAAGCTATGGACTCACCAATTCCCATTTTATAGTTTTTTTTTTTACATCCTATCCCCCCCTTCCAAGACCAATTCATTATGTGGAAACAGCTAAACTATGTTATTGTTCATTGTCAAGCATCCACATGTGGTTATTATGCATTAAAAATGGTTGGCTAGCATGCCTAGGAGTAGTGACTGATAAGTTCTGAATCTTCCCATCGTAGGTATGAGTGTAATCTACCGTGTGCTAATCCATTTCAAAAAACGTGGGTAAAAGCAGGACCTTGTCACAGTTGCTGAAATTTGGAAAGTTGGTCAGGTGAAAGGCATCAGTAAGTAAGTGATTCATGTGCTTCACCCTGGAGCTTCTTACTTGAGGAACACAAAGTGAGACTTTAATCCAACATTGAAAGCAGCACAAGAAAATTTAACTGTTTGATTATGCTCAGCCAGAACTTTGACCACTGTCCAATTAAGAGACTCTATTGCCTTTCTGTTAGAAAGAGAGAATGATTCCTTTGATGATTTTCCACGGCTGTATGTAGCATGATATTGTATTGTGCTCTGTAGAATTAGCCTAGGGCCAGAATTTGCTGGCCCCGTTGGCATCGGGCATCATGGTGGGTGGGTGGGTGAGGGGGAGGGGGGCTGGTGGACGACAATATGGCAAGAAAGCTAAAAATCGGTTTCGCGCCATTGTGCAACTAGTTTGCGATCGTCCACTCCACACGTTCTCGCCGCCACACGTCAGGAAACTAATTTCAATGCTTTAGCATCTCATTATCAGCCCTGCTCACGGAAATTACCCCTGCACGTCACATTTACCACCCACCCCCCCCCCCTCCCCCCCACAAATCGCCGTGACTTCAGAATGGCGTGCTTCATGATTACCTTTACAAGGCATGCACCTGGCAACCTGAACTTCGATGGGAACTCGGAGTTGGGGGGGGGGCGGTGCACACAACCATGCGCAGCACTCGCAAGCATCACCTGTAGGACATCGCGGCCGGGTGCACAGGCAAGTCCCTTTTTCTCGGCTGGCTTTCAGTGCAGTGCTGGGGCCAGGGCTCCAGTGCGGGTGTGGCCGGGGCCGGTGGGGTGAGGGTGTGGGTGGGGAACAAGGCAGCACAGACTGAAGGAAGTGCACAAGCACAGGGTGGGGGAGAGAGCATGTGGGGAAAGGAAGGGGGTGAGGGAAGCAGTCACGCAACTGGAAAAGCTTGTCAATACTGAGCATTCTTCTGCAGCTCCGTTGACATGCTTTTCTGTCCACTCATGCAATGCAAAAGCATGAAAGTGCCCCCAAATGCTCCAAAGCTTTTCACCCCATCAGATGCAGACTGTAAATTGATAAGCCTCGTGACCAAGCTTACGGAGAAGAGACAAGGAGAGGGGCGAAGGCACCTGGCTTGGCAAAGGGAGCAGCACCTCCCTCAAGACGAAGGGCAGGGCCTGCTGCACACGCAGCTGAAGGTCCACAGAGTCATCACTCCGAGGCGCCTCACTGGACCCAGGATCTTTAGATGGCGCTTGTCATTCCTGCAGATGACTGAGAACCAGTGTCGCCGAAGACTGTGCATGTCAAGGGAGCTGGTCGGTCACATATGCCACCTGCTGCAGGATTTGGTGCCATGGGGACATGGAGGGCATCCACTGTCAGTGGCCATGAAAGTGACCGCGGCAGGAATGGTACAAAATGGCACGAAAACCCACTATTTCAGCCGGCGGGTAAAATTACTTTTTTTCCAGCCTGCTACTGCACTTAGTGCACAGCTGGGATGATTCCACCCTCGGTCTTTCTTTACACAACAACTATACTTTGCCAATAAATTATAATAGTGTTTTTTTTAGCTAACTTGCATTTAGTATTGACTAATCTGAAATGGGTTTGTAGCCTAGTACAAGACAAAGTTTAAACTGACAACACGTTACTATCACTGGGATAGTTCTTAGTCCCCAAAACCATCCAACCCTGTAAGGAGGGACAGCTTCCAGACTGTGGGGTGGGGAGGTGGGAAAGAGGGGGACAAGGCTAAGCTGTTGAGAAAATGAGGCAGAAACAATCAAAACAATGACAGTGTAGAAGTAATTTTACAATTCTATTCTCCCCAAGCATGTGCAGAGAACAGGGTCTGATTATATGTGACCTGTGACTGTGACTCTCCCTGTGATTACAGAATCTCACCACAGTGTTAAGCTGGGCTACATGTCTCTTCTGCTATGTGCTGTAGTTGGGGATAAGTGACACCATATTGAGGGGATATTTTTACACGAAGGTTATACTTCAAATTTGGTAAGGTTCATGCCAGGTAATTGCCAGATAATGTCTATGTCCAACAACAAAGGCCCAATCACCATTCTGTGATCTGTGCCAAGTCCACCATTATCAACATCACTGACCAGAAGCTTAAATGGACCAGCAACCCGGCAAAAAGGATAAAGCTGGGTACTCCACAATGAGTGCCTCACATTCCTGAACACCCCAAAACCTTTCCTGTACCTAAGCCCAAGTCAGCTATGTGGTGTGAAACTCGTGCAGCATTCGCATGGATAGGCGCAGCCATCAAAATCATGAAGTGTGGTATCACCCACAACATAACTGCCTGCTGACTAGCACCCTTATTGCTGGTCAATGCTGGCCCTATTCACCTCCAGTGTACTGTAGCTCCACTGTGTACTGTCACTGTGTACTATCAATACTGATCCTGTTCACCTCCAGTGCACTTTGGCTTTATTGGCTAGAGGATGCACTTTAGTAACTTGTTAAGCTTTCTTCAAACAGCACTTCCTGTCCCAAGACTCCTACCAACACGAAGGTCAAAAACAGCAATGCTTTGGGAACACCATCACCAATAAGTTATTTTCCAAGTCACGAGCATATTGCCATTCCTTCATCATTGCTGGGTCAAAATCCTGGAATTCTCTACCTAACATCATTATGGGAGCCATTATTACAAAGGCTGCAATATGGCTTGAGGAGATGAACAAACACACACTTTCACATGACAATTTTTGTGGGTAATACATGGGATCTTGCCAGGGTCGCCCACATCCCAAGAATAATTTTTATTCAACAAAACTGTATTAAAACTTTGGATTGCAAGAAGGGCTGTCCATACCTGTGCTTCAATCAAGTTCTTGCTGTAAAGATTTCTGTCACAACGCACAGCCTCGTAGAGGTTCTGCTGCTGTTTCAGCTTACTGTCAGCCTCTGAGATTTTCTTCTTGAAGTCAAAATTCTGCATCTCATACACCTTAATGTCTTCCATATACTGAAGAACCTGCAGAAGAAACATTACTTGACACTTAGAGACCCGTAATTTTATTAAATTGGTAGATATAGGACATAGCCTTTAAAAAAAAAAATCAGTCCAGATGTTTCTCGCAGGTTTGAGTTTTGAAAACATGTTGTGAACATGGAGTGGCTGAAACAACATGTTATGTACATTTTTTTCTAACTTTGAAGTTCAGCAAACTTTTCTGTCACTTTTTACACTTAGCCCAGCCATTTAACACTCTCATCAGATTATGTTATTTGCAGGGTAAGGCTCCTTTGGTACCTTTGGAAACAAGGTGTCTCATCCCCCACTCTGAAGGATGCCTTTTAACAGGTCAGGCTGATATTTCCAATTCCTATACCAATCATCATTGCACCTATGTGGCTGATAACCTAGTGCCGATTAGCTGAAATTAGGGAAATCTTGGACTTTGGGCACCTAGAACTGACCAACCACATTTCACTTACGACAGGCAATAGCTGAAGAAAGGGGAGGTTTTCGTCCCAACGGTCCAAGTTTAATTTCAGTTCCAAGGGATGAAAGACCATGTGGTAACCTGAGTTAACCACTGAATCTCCTTACGTTAATTAATGGATCTCAAAACGTTTTAATGTGTTTTTTAGTATATTGGTTAGGCTAAACTCAATTATTTCTACAGATGATAAGCCATTACTTAAATCCCAACTGCATGACAATAAGGACAATTTTATAGCAGTGTGATTTGCATGTACACATCAAGCAATTGCTGTGCTTCATATTCTGTTTCCACTTGCTTTAAAAGCATTTTGCTCTTTACCACTTGCTCAGCTGGTTTGCTGACAGGAGTGGTCCAGTCAATCGATTTCCACTACACAAATCAGAAAGCCACAGCCAAATCACACTAAGAAGTAAGTCATGTGTTGGATGGAATTTAATGAGCCCCCACGCCCCCGGACAGGTTTGGTAGCTTGCAGGGCATTTAATCAGGCAGGAAGATGGCAGGTGGGAATGCCACCGCCTTCTGCCTCCATCTGATTAAGTCCATAGAGGGAAGGCTAGCGGACAACTTTCCCAACCCACTGCCAATTGAGGCCCTTAAGTATTCACACAGTGGCGGGTTGGAGCCTCCTCGTGCGGGTAGCACAACAAGCAAACCCTTGCTGTGTTGTTTGTTGGCTTACAGGGGGTGGTCCCTCAATCAGAGGCACTCAGGTGAGGACTCAGTATTGGGAAGGAGGGCTCACTGACAGCTACCACCCCCTGCCCTTGTTCCCCACTCCCCTCCCTCCCTCAACCCCGTTCCATCACCCAATGACCCACCCTCCTATCATCACTCACTTGTGGCCTGGGATCCAGCAAAGGTACGGGGCCTCGGGTGGGTTCATACCAGCAGCAGCCACCACATCCCCGCTAGTGCTGCCGTTCAATAGGGCTGTTGGCCTCTGATTGGCCGGCAACTCTTGGCAGGTGAAACTTCCACCTCTGGGGCCCTTGAGCCCGGGGAAGACCCGCCACTGGCCTGTCAAGTGCATGAATGCCATATAATGTGGTGGGCTGCGCTTAGAAGAGGGGACACAGGACTCTCACCAGTTATCCAGCTGGCAGACAAGATCCTATTGCCTCCATTAAATACTGCTCATTGAGTATATTTTCCACTAATTTGTAAATATGTACATATTTATGCCAAAATATTATTTTTCTCCGATTTGGCTTCCTTCCATATTTCAGTTCTGCAATTATTCAAGTTTGTCAGGCCCTGCAGCTAGATGTTAAATGCTGTGCGTGAACAATGTGATGTGTCAAACCTTCTGAATGTCTATCCTGCCCTGTAGGAGAGCACTACGCCTCCATTTTGTATTGCACTTCACTCCTCCAGCAAGCAATCAAATTAGCAAAAGTTACCAACCGAGAAATTACAGAGTTAGACCGATATCTAACTTTCCCCTGTGATCACATTTAGCTACTCCACTGCACAAAATTATCAATATAAATTGATTTAATTTACAGGAATACTACACAATTTCAATCTGGTTTTGGATAAGTTAATCATGTCTGATTTGTTTTTTTTTTCCTTCCTTTTAGCTAACTTTAATATTCCTTAGTGTTGTTCTGTGCTTGTTTTATACTCATTTGCGAAGAGTATATTATAATGAATTCGCAATTCAAATAAATTAAGAGCAGCTTTAACATAGCGAAACATGTATATTAAATATTAATTATGCCAATTATTAATAGTAATAATAATGGCTGAGCTGAGGATCAGAATGTGTGAGGATGAAGCAGCTGTCCATCCCACATAGTGACACCATGTAGTAACTGAATCGAGAACAGGTCAGCTAAAATATAAGGCTACCCCTTACTTGTGAAATGGGTTAGATCAGGAATTTACACGGATACTTTGTTCAAAAAAAAAAGACAGTAATAGAAATTGGAATTTTCTTTTCTGGTTTCAGTTAGGAAAATTTCTGAGCAACCGTTGAAGGCAAAGTTCCTCAACTTCGTTTTTTATTCATGTGGGTTAATACCTTCATTTCAAAAAAAAAACACTCACAGGAATTTAGTTTAGCATGGTGGGTATTTGAATGCAACAGCACCCGTTGGAAACCATACCTCTGTAACTCTTGACTACCCAAACAAACACTCTGGCGAGCAGTAAAGAGATGTCACAAAATCAGGTGCCCACAGCTGCTGATTTTACATAAAATTGAATAGAATACACAGCTCAAAATGCGCTATTCAGTCCAACTAGTTTGTGCTGGTGTTTATGCTCAACGTTCTATCTACCTCATCTCATCCTTTCAACATATCTTTATGTTCCCTTTTCTCTCATGTACTCATCATGTTTCCTTTTGAAAGCATCTAGGATATTTTCCCCAACCTCTTTTTGTAGTAGTAAGCTCTATTCCAACCACTCTTGAGAAAGTAAATTTCTCCTTATTTCTCTATTCAATTTAATAGTAGCTATCTTGTTTTTATGGCCTCTAGTTTTAGATTCTTTCTGTCCATTCATTCAAACAAATGGGAAATCAGACATTAAGGGGCTGCCATTTGCCAACCTGGGCTCACTGTTTGTGGTTCTTCGCTGTAGAGTGCATCCAACTGGGGAAGCAGCCCTGTTTTACACAAAGGCCAAGCCCCATTTTTTCAGGCACTGAGGGGGATTCCAACCCCCAAAAACTAGTGTGTTTGGGTTAGATAGGAAGCAAAAATGTCAAAAATCTGAATCCCAACCCCAACCCATCAAGTTTCACCAGAGGCAAGGCAAGGAACAGGCAACCAAACCTTGACTTGGCCATTTAAATATTGTATTGAGCTGTGTGCTTCATATTTAACCACCATTTTAAATTCAATTCCGGTTGGCTGAGCTTTCTGGTTCTCAGGAAACCCAACAGCTAAAGGGAGGCGAGGTCTACTAGATCCAGGAAGTGAATGCCTTTCCACTAACCTGCTAGATCCAGCTTACCTGTTTCACTGGCCCCCGGTGATCGGACACATCTCAATCTTCCGCAGCCTTTAATAATCTCCCCATCCCCTCTTAAGACCACCAAATCCCCCCCATTCCCCGAAGCCTTCAACCTCCTCCACCACAACCCTTTTCATCCCCTTCTGCTAAGGCATCTCTGATCCGCTCTCCATCATTCCCTGTCCAACCACCTCCTACTGATCTTTCCAATCTACTTCACAACTCTTCCAATCTCCTCCATCATGACCTACTCCACGATCTGCTCCACGACTCTTCCAATTCTTCCCCCCATCCCTGACCCTTCCAAGCTAGCAGCATCCCTTCCCCAACCCGAGACCTCCAAACACCTAAACAACTGATCCCTTCCGATCTCCCCACAGAGGCCTCCACCCAGGTTTCCTGACCTCAACACATCCACCCTACTCCCTCCCCACCTCCGAATTGTCACCCAAGCATGACAGCTTTGAAAAGGGAGGAAAGCCTAAGTTAAATTAGGAATTAGCTTTAGGGTAATGCCAAGGTTGCCTTTTAAAAGCCTGTGGCTAATAGAGGAAAGCAAAGCTGAAGCAAGGAAAGAGAACTTGTGAATTGAAAGATACTACCAGGTAGTAATTTGACATGAATCTGATGCAATACTCAGTTTGTTGTCCATTATCTTAAGAAAACACATGAAGCCAACCTCTGCCACATTCTGTGTAACACTTCCCTGTGCAGTATGCTTGTGATCATTTTGAATGAGAATGTTAATTAATACCATGCTTCAGGTCAGTGTTCAGTTATCGTCACAGGAGACTAAAGATTTCAAAGCCTCATTTAAATGAGCAGTTCTAAAGCATGTGGTATCTGTATTTATTCAGCAAATTAAACCATAAGAAAGAACAATGATGAGCTAACATCCTTCCCTCTGCTCCAAGTGTTCGTTTTTTTAAAATTTTTGCTGCAAAAGGTACACTGCAATTTATGTGATTAAGATTTTAATGATCTGATATTTAGACCCTCTCTAATCAGCCAGTGGGAACGCTTTTCTCTTTTTTTTCCATTTTAACATTAAAAAAAATGTTTTAAGAAAGCAAAGTTGAATATTGCTGAAAAGGGAAACATGTTGCTAAAGATTTTCATCTTGAGCTCATCAGGACAAGCACAAGAATGCCAAATTTCAAAGGATTACAATTTATACTATAGGAGGTAAGCAGTTCAGATTCGTTGGCAAGTCGACTCTGATTGGCCAAGGCCTTACCACGGGGAAAGCAACTAAAGGTGCCCCAAGCTTCTGGGCAATTCAAAAAGGCACAAGGCTTGAACATATTTCTTTTGTTTACAGAGAACGTGTCCCTGCTCTTCTAGCAAGCGTTAATGAGCCACTTTACGAGCTTGACTGATTAATTTAAATTATTTGTTAGTGTAGCTATTAACGCACCCAGGATTGTTCAGCAAGTGCTCACCAATCACAGAATCAGGCCATCTTCCTGGCCTCGGATGGGCTGCCATTTTGGAATCTGACTCCAAGCAGTTAAGCTATTTCATTATGCTCTACATAACATGCTCGAATAGTTTTAAAAGTAAAAAGAAGATCATTACTGAATTTCAAACAATACACCCATGAAAGTGCTCCAATTGATTTTAATGATCTCAGGCTAGAAAATGATAGAAAGAAGGTCAGGCTTTCTACTTGCCATCATTATCCAGCTGGAACAGCAAGTGTGGGGATATAATTGGCTCATTGCAACACTCCCCATGGTTGAACAGCCTGTCAGCCCTCTCTTTACAGCTTCATGAGTAACAAAATTATCATCATTTAGGTGCCTTAGGTGAGGCAGTAAAGGCTGCAACTGCTGTGCAACCACACATCTTCTCCCACACTGCCATCAGAGGAGTGGAGTAAAAAGGCTTTTTTTTTAAATCAGATTGTTAAATTGGGGAAAAAATGTTTAAACAGATCTTGCTTAAGTAAAATTGATAACCCTGCTGCAAAATGCAAGAGGCAAATCATTAGTCAGGTCGCAGTTCCTTTAGGAAGTGAGTGCTGTTGAAGTCACTGGGATACCTGGTTTTAAGCAATTACTGATCCTGGCAAGAAAAGAGCAGTAAAATCCCACAGAACTAAAATAAGACTGGTCAGATTATTTTGAAATAATATTGTATTTGTACACAGCTTTCAAAACCACATATTCACATTCACTGGTTTTGCACTCCTGCTCATAAATCGGCCCTTTTCTTAGTGGCAACACAATGAAAACAGCAGCCAAACTATCTCCTGACCTGCTAACGCCAGAATTTGAAAGTGTGGGAAAACAAACCTTTGGAAGCACACTAAAACGATGAGTTTCGCCTAAAGTGGCATTTTTGTAATTATGTCATTTATAGGAGCTCAGTCCCAAGCACCAATGAGGTACAACGTAGGATTACAAAGGATATATGGCACCAAAACAGGCCATTCAGCCCAACCAGTCCACGCTGATGTTTATGCTCCATTCGAGCCTCTCCCCATCTTTTCTTGTTTTATCATCATAACCCTCTATTCCCTTCTTCCTCATTTGCTTGTCTAGCTTCCCCATAAGTGCATCTATACTATTTGCTTCAACCACTCTGTGATAGCGAGTTCCACATTCTCACCCTTTAGGTAAAGAAGCTTCTTCTGAATTCTCTATTGGATTTCTTGGTGACTATCTTATATTGATGGCCTCTAGTTATGCTCTTCCCCATTCTCTCTGCATCCACTCTCTCAAAACCTTTCAAAATTTTAAAAGACCTCTATTAGGTCACCCCTCAGCCTTTTTTCAAGAGAAAAAGGATCCAGCCTACCAAGCAGCCCTACACATCCTGAGTTAATTACTCATCAACCATCATTAATTTAGCTTGCAGTATGACTCATTTCTCCCGCCAACTCTGTCATTCGCCAAGTTAATGTTTAATTGATCCTTTTTTTTATCGTCTTTCATCAAAAAGAAATTGATATTGATTCTCTCAATTGAAGGCCAGCATTTGGAAGCACGGTATTTCCTATAGCCTCCTAGTTGTGTTAATTTTATTCACGGATAAGGACTAACCTTCTGTGTAAGGTCACTGGCTTCGTTGATGTATCGGTCCCTCTCTTTTTCCAGGTGGAAAATAATCTTCCGCTGTTTCTGCGCCTCATTGTTATAGTTTTGAATTTCCTGTTCTAGGACCTTCTTAGATTGCTCGTGTAATTTGACCAAGTTCGTTTGCTTCTCAGTGGCGCTTGCTGCCTTCAGCATATTCTAAAGGAAAAGGAAAACATAACCATTGTTATTTTGCTACACACTACTCATCGAAAAGTTTGATGAGCCATTTAGCCAACTGTTGAGACAGAGTGACACCTCAAACAAAAGGCCTATATGGTAAACGTGGTGTGTAACTATGGAAGGGGAATCTTAGCCTTTCTGAAATTTAGAGCCTCGTATCTTTGCTAGGACTCTATCCACCTAAACTAGATCCAATGGACAGAATCGCGCAGCAGCTTTTTTTTGGCTAGTGACCTGTAACAATCTCCAGAAGGTTCCATTTGCTTAACTTAAAACATTTTATCCCCAATGTTTAACCATTCTCATAACAAAATCACATAAAAACCCTAAGAATCTAGTCCTAGAAGACAAAAGTAGAAATCTATATAAAACAGCAATCATCTTTCTATGTCAACAATCATATTTCAGTGTGCATTTTGTCAATTTCTTCCACTGTAACTTCCTTTGCCTACACTTATAGACATCTATACGAACTTGTCATACTGTAGCTAAATCCTCCTATTCATGAAAGATGTTGTAGTGCCCCCATTGGCAGTAAGGTATAATTTCAGCATGATGAGTTTACATGGGCAGGTTTCATTAAAAACATGGGCATAGGAATTTATAATAGATTTTTTTTATTCTTTAATGGGACGTGCATGTTGCTGGCCAGGCCAGCATTTTTATTACCCATCCCTAATTGTCCTTGAGAAGGTGGTGGTGAGCTGCCTTCTTGAACCGCTGCAGTCCATGTGGTGTAGGTACACCCACAGTGCTGTTAGGGAGGGAGTTCCAGGATTTTTTCCAAACGACAGTGAAGGAATGCCAATATACTTCCAAATCAGGACGTTGTGTCGCTTGGAGGAGAACTTGCAGTTGGTGATGTTCCTATGTATCTGCCACCCTTGTCCTTCTAGGTGGTAGAGGTCACGGGTTTAGGTGCTGTTGAAGGAGCCTCTGGTGAATTGCTGCACTGCATCTTGCAGATGGTGCACATTGCTGTTACTGTGCGTCGATGTTGGAGGGAGTGGATGTTGGAGGTGATGGAGGTGTGGTGCCAATCAAGCGGGCTGCTTTGTCCTGGGTTGTGTCGAGCTTCTTAAGTGTTGATGCAACAGCACTCATCCAGGCAAGCGGGGGGTATTGCATCACACTTCTGATTTGCACCTTGTAGACAGGTAACAGGTTTTGGGCAGTCAGGGGCTGAGTTACTCACTGCAGAATTCCAAGTCCCTGACCTCCTTTATACCCACAGGACTTAAATGGCTGGTCCAGTTCAGTTTCTGGTCAATAGTAACCCACAGGATATTGATAGTAGGGGATTCAGCATTGGTAATGTCATTGAATGTCAAGAGGAGATGGTTGGATTCTCTCTTTTCCCTATCTAGTAACCATTCTTCAATTTAAAACAACATTAAATTTCAACTCTCCGTGAACAATGATATTGGCCTGTACCATGTTGAAAATCTTACATTTCCATACACTGTGTGTCAACTTTGGCATTATAAATTCCTTGGCACGTTTAGAATGAAAACTGTCTTTATCAGATGCATCTTCCCAATAGTAACGCCAAAGTATATGACTAGACTGGAGCTAACAAGCTATATGTAGGACTGATTCCAGAGTTCCTAATCATTTACAGCATCACCTGGATAGCAAACCAATGAATCAGGATTCCATACTTTGAATAAAATTTATCCTCCTGTGTGGCATGGAATTGTTCCAACTCTTCACAGAAATAATTAAAATAAAACCTCATTTCATAGGATTAGAAACAAAGTGGCAACGTTAACCTAACTCACTGGGTGACAAACCCATGGGATCAGGTGGAACTCTAATTTTACACCCCTGCCCAATGGGGGAAATTTTAACCTATCCCACCAGTTAGGAAACTGATGGCATTGGGTGCAATGTTGGTCTTACACTCTGCCCAATTTTACTCTCCACTGAAGTCAATAAGTGTCCCGTGAGTTGCCCATCTGGCAAGTGAGGTTAAAACTGCCTCCAGAGAAATTGGATAATAACCACAGGCAATGGGAAGAGCCAGGCATGATAACTCTTTTAAAAAAAAAAGCTTTGTTCCATTGGGAAGAAATAGCTGAACTCTCCACTTTTTATTTTCAGAAAACTGAAAGGCCATAAAGGCCCCATGACAATGTGACAGATGTGGAAGCCATGTCTGAAGTGCCTGACCCTGAGACATAGGCCAGAATTTTGGAAGGCCACATGTGGCGTAAATGGAGACGTCCAGGGTCAGGGCCTGGAAACGATTCCAACGTCGGGGTCCCGACCCCAAAATTTAAGTCCTGCCCTTAGGGGGGTGTGTGTGCCTGTGTTCCAGAATTTTTGTGAAGACACTTCTACCTCACTCTCCAGCTGGTGGACCCAGATCCAAAAGACATTTTACCAGGAATCCAGGGACACAAACGTTGGTTCCATGAATCTGCACTCCAAGCAGAAGACCTGTACAGTTATAGCCACTCCCCACCCCCATAACAGTGCATTCTGCAGAAAATCTTAACATCTGTGCATCAGTTTTTAACATTCCCTCCTGAAGGCAAAACTACACGTGAAGTGAGTCAACTTTTTTTTATTCTTTGTTGGGTATCACTGGCAAGGCCAACAGTTGTTACCCATGCCTATTTGCCCTTGAGTGGTTTACAAGGCCATTTTAGAGCCAGTCACATTGCTCTGGATCTGAAGTCACACGTAGGCCAGACCAGATTAGGATAGCAGATCTGCTTCCCTAAAGGAGCAGCACTAGGCATACCTAAAAATGAGGTGTCAACCTTGTGAAGCTACAACTCAGGACTACATGCACGCCAAACAGCAGAAGCAGCATGCTATAAACAGAGCTCAGCGATCCCACAACCATCAAGTCATGAATGGTGGTGGAAGAGGAAAAATAGAATGATCCTGAATGATGGGGAAGCCAAGTACATCAGTGCAAAAGACAAGGCTGAAGCAGTTGCAACCATATGCAGACAGGAGTACCGAGTAAATGATCATCCGAGACCACCAGCATTGCAGATGCTAGTCTTCAGCCAACTCGATTAATTCCAGGTAATATCAAGAAATAGCTGAAAGCACTGGATACTGCAAAAGCTATGGGTCCTGTTACCATTCCAGCAATAGTACTGAAGACTTGTTCTCCAGAGCTAGCCATGCCCCTGGCCAAGCTGTTCCAGTGCAAATACAACATTGGCATCTAGCCAACAATGTAGAAAATTTCCAAGGTCTGTCCTGCCAACAAAAAGCAGGACAAATTCAATTTGGCTAATTACCGCCCCATCAGCCTCCCTTCGATCATCAGCAAAGTGATAGAAGGCGTCCTTGACAGTGCTATCAGTGCTTACACAGCAATAACCCATTCACTGATGCTCAATTTGGGTTCCGCCAGGGTCACTCAGCTCCTGATCTACTCGCAGCCTTGGTCCAAGCAGGGACAAAACAGCTGAACTCAAAAGGTGAGGTGAGAGTGACTGCCTTTGACATCAAGAGAGCATTGGACTGAGTGTGGCTACAAGGAGCCCTAATAAAACTAGAGTCAATGGGAATCGGAGGGAAAACTCTCCACTCTCAACATACCTAGCACCAAAGAAGGTGTTAGTGGTTGTTGGAGGCCAATCATCTCAGTCGCAGGACATTGCTGCAGGAGTTCCTCATGGTAGTTTCCTAGGCCCAACCATCTTCAGCTGCTGCATCAAAGACCTTCCTTCCAGCAGAAGATCAGAAGTGGGGATGTTCACTGATGATTGCACAATGCTCAGTACCATTATTCGAAATTCCTCAGATACTGAAGCAGTCTATGTCAATATGCAGACTTGGGCTGATAATCAGCAAGTGATATTCGTACCAGGAAGTGACTATCTCCAACAAGACAGAATTGAATTATCTCTCCTTGACGTTCAATGGCATTACCATCACTGAATACCCCACTATCAACATCCTGGGGGTTACCATTGACCAAAAAATGAGCTAGACTCGCCACATAAATATAATGGCTACAAGAGCTATTCAGAGTCTGGGAATTTTACAGTGAATAGCTCCCCTCCTGACTCCCCAAAGCCTATCTGCCATCTACAAGGCACAAGTCATGAGAGTGATGGAATACTCCCCACTTGTCTGGATGAGCGCAGCTCCAAAAACACTCAAGAAGCTCAACACCATTTGAGGACAAAGTAGCTCATTTGAATGGCATCCCCTCCACCAACTTAAACATTCACTCCTTCCATCACTGAAACACATTGGCAGCAGTGTGTACTATATACAAGATGCACTGCAGCAACTCACAAAGGTCCCTTCATAGGCACCTTCCAAACCCACAACCTCTACCATCTAGAAGGACAAAAGGCAGCAGACGCACGGCAACACCACCGCTTGCAGATTCCCCTCCAAGCCACATGCTAGGCTAACTTGGCACTATGTCACTGTTCCTTCACTGTCACAGGATCAAAAACCCATAACTCTCTTCCCAGCAGCACTGTGGATGTATCTGCAACAGATGGACAGCATTCATTCAAGAAGGCGGATCACCACTATTTTCACAAGGGAAATTAGGGATGGAAAACAAATGCTGGCCTTGCCAGCAACACCCACATCCCATGAAAAACAAGCTTAAAAATTAATGAAGTAGGTCAAAGGTATTATTTGGCTAAATAACTGCCTTGTTAAAAAAAAACTGCTGCTAACCATCTATTATCTTGTACGTATTTAGGTAGTTCAGATTTTTTGTGCTTCATTAAACCTACAGAAGAACTGATGTACTTAGCTAATGCTGTTTATCTGCAGCTGAAACAAACTTAAAAACTAATTTTTAATTCCCGATATTGTGCGACTTTAACCACGCTACGTATCAATATGCTTACCTTATTCACAATATCTCGTTCTCTCACCAGCTCATCAATAGCTTTCTTATCAATCTCAGCCTGCTTTTTAGTGGACTCCAGTTCTGAAGAGAAAAGTGGGGGAGAAAATTAAAGACTTTACTCTAGTTACTTTCAAAATATAAAGGAGGAATCACACCATCCTCTGTCATTGAAAAGAGCAATGACGGTGCTTATATACACCAAATATACAAATTAAAATGTGATTCAGGGAAGAAAAATCTAGGCTTCATGCAATCTTATACAAAATTCACTGCTTGAGACAGCTGCATCTAACCTTACATTTATGTGTAGACATTTTAAAAAGTCTATTACCCCTTCATCTCCATTCATGCGGGGGTAAATTTCTAATTTGTAACTCCAGCACAGTCATTACTAAATAGTAACTTTCCTTGTGACCTGGTCCTAGCTCCCAGCACTGATATTAAATTTCTTCTCACTGTATATGTTCTACTGGACTGACTCAGAATCTTAAATCAGCAGTAGAAGGATGAATTTGGGAATCAGGACAGAGATTTGGCAGTTATCATTGACAGGCTGAAAAAAAAGGAAACAAGAAGTCACGTGTTCTCTGGAAATATCCACATGCTTTGTATCCAGATATTCCCACAATCCTAGTTGCAACTACACATATAGATACACTACGGCTATCTACACCCAGGGTTTACTTGATGATGATCAGAACGCCCATGGAAATTTAACCCCATGGGCATGTTATCACTGCAGAACAAAAAAAATCTATCTCTATGTTAGTGATGGAGCATTTTTGTATATCACTGTTTTGGTATACAACAGAACTTCCATTGTTCATCATAATGCAAGCCCCCAACTTTTACTTTTGTACATGAGGCACACCAATATCCTGGCCATGGACTTGTAGCAAAATATATAACCTAAACTGAACATCATCTTTCCTGGTTGGTGAGAGTGGTTTGTGCCAATATAAAGAAATTAGTGTTAGTGGGTTGTGTAATAAGGTAACGTTTAGTCAAATCTGAGAATACTCTGGTGGGTGAATGGAAAGATAAGAAATCAGAGGTTAAGTCCACTGTATTAGGATAAAAGTTTTTTCAATGTAGATTGCACAGATAAGGGAGGCGGTGAAATTTCAGCCGTGAAGTCCAACAGGAATCAGGGCAACAGCAGCCCAAGAATGATTAACAATGATGTCATTGTTGGCCACAGCAACGTTTGAATTTAAAATGGTAGTGGGAGTCTTACGGCATACATATTACCAATTACCATTTTTGGACACAAGTGGGAACTCTCCAATCAGATGGAAGGCCTGTGGAACTGTACCCAACAGGTTTGTTCCTCTTAAGTTTTGTTGGAGTGCAAGGAACGGGAGTCCTTTTCCAGCTCTGCAAAATGAGCCAGTTTCATGGTCCAGCTCAGCACCCTTAACACCGCCCCCCCCCACCCCCGGCATCTGGGACCCCAGATCCCGATGTCAGAGCCACCCCCCCACCCCCCACCCCCCACAACCACCCACCTCACCCCCCTCACCAACCCTCCAAACTTCAGGTCCCTCTTCCTAACCCCACAGTCTATCTATTGGACATCTGAGATATTACCCACTGTGGTAAAAATAAGGTAGACAAAAAAAAACTGCTGCAATATCACTTTGTTATAGATGTTGTTAGCGTGTGTTTGCGCCAGGATCTGAAAGCTGAATATTAGATGCAGTACAGTGGTAGCAAACACCCTGCCTTCATAACCAAATGAATATTGTGACAGCTTACCTTCTCTATTTTCTAATCTTTATAAACAAGTACTCTTTATTTATCTGATTCTTATTTGCACTGTAGGATTATTTATGCAGCAATCTGAAAGAAGATAGATAGGCAGAGAGTTTCGCACAAAGGCTAATATATGTAGGAAGGCAGAGAAAATGGATCATATTGGCAAGTTCAAGCAGCAGCAGCAGGATAGTTTTTGACAAATAAAAATGGTTGAGGGGTATTAGAGATAGTGTATAGTGTAGTACTTTTTGGACTGTTGAGGCTGCAAATGTCATTTCACATTTACTACGATAAAAGGCACTTTACGAAAGCAAGTTTTGGTATTGTTGCTTTACATTCCTATATAAATTACCCCCCTTACATTTAATTTTTACAAAGTTTTTTTTCTCCCCCACTATTTTCCTCTGTGCGCATTACAAGGTGTCCATGCAGAAATGCAACAATTAGCATTTCAGGCATGCAGTGTCAGCATCAAGAATACGGGCCAGATGTAGCACTGTCACACATTGCAAAAAGCTCATTCCACTCTAATCCATCAACGTACATCAGGTGCAATGTAAGAAAAGTGCCTCTGTGCTCCAGTGTGGCATTTCTGTTCTATTTCCCACCACAACCATTCATGGGCTTTCCTGAGTGACTGCCAATTAAGTGCCAAATGAGAAGCAAGGTTGTACGATATATCCACCAGGAACTTGATTTAGCACTCTTATGGTCAGTAAACAGAGTAACCTTTCATTCCAACAGCTAAGCCAGAATAAGAATCCAAATCCCAACGGTATAGAGTCAATATCTAGAGGGTCATCCAGGTTAATAAATGCCATTTGTGTTCTTGCTCTTCATCGTAAACCTTTTGCCTCACAGCATCATTATTAAAAACAGAAATCATGTTTAAAAATAAATACTTGGAGTTATAATGCTATGGTACAAAGAGGTTATAAATAAAAGTGTGCATGTCCTATACATGTTTTTATCCAGGATCATTGAAATATAAAGGTTTATTGATACTAAATCTTGAATAATACAACGGTTTAAATCTGAACTGCTGAGCGAAAACACTTTCTAACTGAATTTGAAGTATAATTTTGAGTGATTTACCCCAGAGTGTAGGAAAAAGCAATTTGCATTTAAGAGATGCATCTCTCAGCAGATCTTGCTGCTGAACTATATTGAAATCTTTAAATAAGATAACCATATTTTTTGATGGCTTGGCACATTAAACTGTGAATGAGTGACTTACATTTCCTGGAGCTCTTACGCATGGTTTTTGGCCTGTTTCGATTACCAATATCAGAATTTACAAAATTTCTACTGTATTAATCAATAACAAGAAACACCAGCTGGTCTCTTAATCAGCTGACAGTGTCGCTTTTGAAATGGTTCTATAATTTGTATGCAACAAATTTTGCTTTGTTGCTCCATCAAAAGAGGCCTAGAAATATTTTAGTAAAGCTCAGGACTCCTGACTACTAAACTTCTTACTGGTAAATTGATTAAGGAATTCAGAAGCAGCTTTTTACCCAGAGAATGGAACTTGCTACCACATGGTGTAATTGAGGTAAATAGTTTAGATAGCTTAAGGGCAAGCTAGATATTACATGAGCAAGAAAACATATAGAAGGATATGTTGAAAAGGTGAGATGAACTAAGTTAATAAGATGGGAGGAGAGGACACATGTGTGCAGCAGGAACACCAGCAAAGGCATGTTGGGCCAAGTGGTCGATTGCGTAAAACAAAAGAAAAATACTACAGGTCTTATTGAATGGTGGAGCAGATTCGAGGGGCCAAATGGCTTACTGCTGCTCTTAACTCGTATGTTCATATGCTCATAGTGCTGGAATCCTGAAACAAGAACAGAAATGCCATCAGGCGGCATCTGTGGAGAGAAAAGACAGAGTTAATGCTTCGGGTCAATTATCTTTCATCAGAACTGGGGAAAGTTAGAATTGTAATGGCTTTTTAAGCAGGTGAAATGAGGAGGGTGGAAAGTAACCAAAGGAAAGATTAGTGAAAGGGCAGGAAATGGGAGAAATTAAATGACAGGGTTTTGAAGGGCCAAAGGGTAGTAGTAATGGAACAAATGAAAAAAAAAAACAAAATATACGTCCAGCGGAGCTGTGAAGAACAGAATAAGGAACATGCTGTCTGAAAGCAAAAAACAGGAGAGAAACAAGATTAGAACTGAAACTAGCAAAGAAAAGGAAAAAAAATTGGAGGCAGAGATTACAGTCTGAAATTGTCGAACTAGGTATTGAATCTGGGAAGCTGCGCAGTGCCTAATCAAAAGACGAGATGCTGTCCCTCAAGCATACGCATTGAGCTTCATTGGGCCACTGCAGTAGGCTTAAGGACAGAGAGGTCACCGTGAGAGCAAGTTGGAGAATTGAATGGCAGGCCACTGGAAGCTCGGGATCACGCTTATGGAATGACGAGGTGTTCCACAAAGCAGCCACCGAATCTGCGTTTAGTCTCCCGGTGTAGACCAAACTGCATTGTGAGCAGTGAATTTATGTGCTGTGAATACTATTGTAAAGGTTAAGAAGGCTTTAATACAAGTTTGCATCACACAATAAGGTTGGCAAGCAGAGCTCCTACCTTTCTCCATCGATGTAGTGAGGTTCTTCAAGGTTTCCCGCTGGTGGTCAAGCTCCAGTTTCTGATCCTCAATCTGATGTAACTTACGCTGCAACACCTCCCTCACCTTAGTCAGCTTGACAACGTCATGACGTAACAGACTCACTTCATCCTCTTTGGTCTAGATCAAATGACAGCAGAGCAATTACTCGTACAGGCCGTTTGCAACTATTTCCCGCTCAGTCGTTTCCATTCATATCTCCCAAAGGCCAGAACACATGGGCCAGGATTTTCCTGTTGGCGATTTGGGGGCAGGGCCCGCTCGCCGACAGGAAAATGTTGCGGGATGATGTCAGGAAGAACCCGCAACGTCATCCCGGTCCCTTTAAATTTTCAGGAAGACGGGCGGACAGTGAAATCAGCTGTCCGCCGCCAACCTGTCAATGGCCAATTAAGGCCATTGACAGGCTAACTAAGATTGTTAAAGACCCTGCCCGTCCAAGCTTAAGGCTGGCGGGCAGGCCAGGAGCCCCAGAGGGTTCCTGGTAACACCTGAAACCTCATCCACTGGCGGGATGAGGTTTCATGCCCGTTTTTAAAAAGTTTCATAAAGTTTATAGTGTTTCTTATTAACATGTCCCATCTCATGTGACATTGTCAGATGAGGGGGAACATGTTAATAATTTTAATATTTTTCTATATTTGGAGTTTTTTTTTAACCTGTCCATAATCTCCCTGAGACAGCACTTGGTCTCAGGGAGCAGTGCGCTCTTTCGTGTGCGTGCCGAAAGAGCGCACCGTGACAGATGGGGAATCCCTCCCCCCCAGCCCCGCACAGGAAGCGCATAGCCCTTCCCGTTGGGCAGGCCGCTGGAGGGGCCGTAATTGGCCCACCCACTCAAAATGGCGGCAGGCCCCGTTTCGGCGGCGAAATTCGGCTGCCCGCCCACCATCAAACCAGTGGGGCCCACCAAGGGCAAAATTCTGTCCATAATGGGAGACAATTCAGTCGACCATTGACTTGACAAAATCATGGATGAGGGTTTCAGCAGCAGGCGGCTGCAACAGGACTAAACCAGGCGAGGTTATGGAAGCGGTAGTAGAGGGTCTTTGTGATGGAGAGTATTTAGGGTTGGAAGTTTAGCTTGGGTTTGAATTGAATACTCAAAGTATGAAAAGTCTGCTTCAGCCTGAGATAATAAAGGAAAGACTTAAATTTTCAGCACTTTTCACAACCTCAAGCCTCCCAAAGCGCTTTACAGCCAATTAAGTGCTATTTTTGAAGTGTAAACACAGCAACTTCTTGCACACAGCAAGCTTCCACAAACAGCAATGAGATAATGACCAGATAATTTGTTTTAATGATTTTGGTTGAAGGATAAATATTCATCAAGACGTTGATGGGACAACTCCCCTGCTCTTCTTTGAAATATTATGCCATGGTTCTTTTACATCCATCTTTTGACTCAGAGGCAAGACGGACTGCCCACTAAGCCAGAGCTGACAAGGGGTGGCTATAGTGGTCAGGGATAGGGATGGAATTGGAGGCAAGATCATTGAGTTTTTTGGTGAGGGCCAAAGATAATGGCTTCGCCCTTCCCAATATTTAAGTGGAGGAATCTGCCATTCAATCACAACTGTTGTTTATATGTTTCTATTTTCTCATAAATTAATTCCTGGGGCATGACAAGTCAGTAATATCCCAAGCTGCTCTGAGGGCATTAAGAGTTAGACCCTCAGCGTAGGGCTCAAGTCACATTTAAGGATAATGTCCCTTCCTTGAAGGGCATTGGGGAACCAGTTGAATTTTTGCTACAGTCCAGTAGTAATAGCGCGCATTTATAGAATTAAATTTTAGAACTTACAATTGTGAAAATTTTGTAATCAGGACATACTTGGTAAATTTTCCATATTGTCGAGTAGATACCCGTGTTGTAGCTGTACTGGAACAACATGTCTAGGGGCATGGTTACTTATGGAGCACAGGTCTTCAGCACTACAGCCAGGTTGTTTTCAGTCCTATTGCCTTTGCTGTGTCAATACACTCATTTGTTTTTTGATATTATGTGGAGTGAATCAAATTGGTCAAGACTGGCATCTATGATAGTAAGAACCACAGGAGGAGGCTGAGGTGAATCAGCACTTGGCTGAAGATGGTTGCTAATGGTTCAGCCTTACCTTTTGCGTTCACATGCTGCATTCTGCCATCATTGAGGATCAGCATGCTAATGGGAACTCCTTCCATTAGTTATTTACATCCACTACCATTCACGAGTGAATTCAACAAGAGTACAGGGCTTTGATCCGTATTGTCAGGTTGTTTAACTCTGTCTATCACATGCTTCTTCTGCTGTTTAGCATTCATATGGTGCTGTTATTGCTTCGCCAGATTAGTATCTCATTTTTGCATATGCCTAGAGTGCTCCTGGCATGCTCTCCCACAATCCTCATCGAACCAGGGTTTGTCATCTGGCTTAATGGTAATGGTAGAGCGAGCTATATGCTGGGCCATAAGGTTACAGATTGTGTTTTTAATGAACGATGTTTCAGAGATGTAGTGAGTCTTCCAGACAGCCAGCACAAGCATGGTGAGACAATGGTCTCCTCTGTGCTGTATGATTCTATGATGTATGATAGGCTTTACTTCATCTAATTAAGTAAAGGGAGAGGAAATATCACCTACTTTAAGATCTATCATCTTCAGTTGGTTTTCATGGGTCAGTTGGTCTGTCATTATAGCTTGTTGCTCATTCTCCTGCTGGAGCTTGATAACTTTGTGATGAAGTAGTTCCAAATCTTTCGAAGCTCTTTCATTCAAAATCTATAAAAGGGTAAAGAATAGCAATCAATTAAAACAAGAATTATCTCAGTCATACAGAATTTACATTCTGTATACAATAGACCATAAGACCATAAGACGTAGGAGCGAAGTAGGCCATTTGGCCCATCGAGCCTGCTCCGCCATTCAATGAGATCATGGCTGATCTGATAACCCTCAACTCCACTTTCCTGCCTTTTCTCCATAACCCTTGATTCCCTTACTGATTAAAAACCTGTCTATCTCAGCCTTGAATATACTTAATGACCCAGCCTCTACAGCCCTCTGCGGTGAAGAATTCCACAGATTGACTACCCTCAGAGAAGAAATGCCTCCTCATCGCTGTCTTAAATGGTCTGAGATTATGCCCTCTGGTCCTAGATTCTCCCAGAAGGGGAAACAGCCTCTCAGCAACCACCCTGTCAAGCCCCCTAAGAGTCTTATATGTTTCAATAAGGTCACCTTTCATTCTTCTAAACGCCAATGAGTACAGACCCAACCTCCTCAACCTCTACTCATAAGAAAATCACTCCATACCCATAATCAACCTAGTGAACCTTCTCTGGACTGCCTCCAATGCCAGTATATCTTTCCTTAGGTAAGGGGACCAAAGCTGTTCACAGTATTCTGGGTGTGGTCTAACCAGTAAGATAAAAGCAAAATACTGTGGATGCTGGAAATCTGAAACGAAAGCAAAAATTGCTGGAAAAACTCAGCAGGTCTGACAGCATCTGTGGAGAGAAAGACAGAGTTAACGTTTCAAGTCCAGATGACTCTTCTTCAGACCTGCTGAGTTTTTCCAGCAATTTTTGTTTTTGTTGTGGTCTAACCAGTGCCTAGTATAGTTTTAGTAAGGCTTCCCTATTTTTATACTCGATTTCCTATTTGCCTTCTTTATTACCTGCTAAACTTGTATGCTAGCTTTTAGGGATTCATGCACAAGGACACCCAAATCCCTCTGTGCCACAGCTTTCTGCAGTCTTTCTCCATTTAAATAATACTCAGCTCCTCTATTCTTCCTGCCAATATGCAGAACCTCACATTTTCCCACATTATATTCCATTTACCAACTTTTCCCCACTCATTTAACCTGTCTGTAACCCTCTGTAGACTTTTTGTGTCATTCTCGCCACTTTCATTCCCACCTATTTTTGTGTCATCCGCAATCTTGGCGATAGTACATTCACTTCCTTCATCCAAGTCAGTAATATATATTGTAAATAATTGTGGCCCCCAGCACTGATCCCTGTGGCACTCCACTTGTTACAGGTTGCCACCCTGAAAATGCCCCCCTTATCCCAACTCTCTATATTCTATTAGTTAGCCAATCCTCTATTCATGCTAATATACTACGCCCAAACCATGGGCTCTTGGCTTTTTAAGTAGCCTTATGTGCGGTACCTTATCGAACACCTTTTGAAAATCCAAATATATTACATATGCTGGTTCCCTTTATCTATCCTGCTTGTTACCTCCTCAAAGAATTCTAATAAATTTGTCAGGCATGATTTCCCCTTCATGAAGCCATGCTGACTCTGCTTGATTATATTATGCATTTCTAAATGCTCTGCTATTACATGCTTTATAATAAACTCTAACATTTTCCCAATGACAGAAGTTAAGCTAACTGACCCATAGTTACTTGTTTTTTGTCCCCCTCCTTTTTTGGGAGGTGTTACATTGGCAGTTTTCTAATCCTCTGGGACTTTTCCAGAATCTAAGGATTCTTGGAAGATTACCACCAGTGTATCCACTATCTCTGTAGCCACTTCCCTTAATATCCTAGGATGCAACCCATCAGGTCCAGGGTGGCCTTTGGCCCCATCAGTTTCCCTAATACTTTTTCTCTAGTGATCGTTACTGTATTTATTCTGCCCCCCCACCCCCCACCACCTGCCTTGTGCCCCTTGATTATTTAGTAATTTTGGAATGCTATTAGTGTCTTCTACTGTGAAGACTGATGCAAAGTATTTATTCAACTCCTCTGCCATTTCTCTTTAAGGACCCTATGTTCACTTTGGCCTTTCTCTTCCTTTTTATACATTTAAAGAAGATCTTACTGTCCGTTTTTATATTACTTGCTAACTTACCCTCAAAGTTTATTTTCTCCCTCTTTATTGTTTTTTGGTCATCCTTTGTTGGTTTTTAAAACTTTCCCAATCCTTTGGCTTACCACTAATCTTTGCCAAATTGTACATTTTTTTCTTTCAATTTGATACTATCTTTAACTTCCTTGGTTAACCATGAAACCATAACCTTCCTAGTATTCTTTTTCCTTACTGGAACATATCTTTGTTGTGAGTTGTGAACTATTTTCTTAAACATCTGCCATTGTTCAACTACCATCTTTTCTGCTAAACTCCTTTCCCTCATTTCCTACATTACAACAGTGATTACACTTCAAAAGTACTTAATTGGCTGTAAAGCCCTTGGGGATGTGGTGGTCATGAAAAGCTTTATAATAAATGTAAGTCTTTTTTTAAATTGATTCCAAAGAGGTCTGGGTATTGAAAAGGGCTGATTGATGGTCTTTTGCTTTTTAGACCTAGGCTCTAATCCAGCCAAGACCATTGGGACAAAAGTATTTTCTATTTTTAAGTTGTGATGACCCCATGTGAAATGAGTCTGGCCCTCTCCTCCTACTTGCACGAAAACTTCCCCATATTGGCCCTAAATTGCCAATTTCGTTCCAACTCTGGCCAGATGACCTTCTTCTATAATCTGTGCTCTAACATTATCTGAAATTGTGCCTTACAGCAGAAATTGGAAATGCCATAGCAGTGCAGTGGGGAATACCTTTCTAAGATTAAGTTTAGACATATTGTCAGAGCTGAGTAAAATGTGTTATACTTTGAAAGTCATTTTCCTGTATCTAACCTGGGAGTGCTCAATGCTGCTACCTAGCGTCAGAAACAGAAATTAAATCGTCTCACCTTGCAGAGCTCAACATTCACAAAAAAAAAATTAAAATGAGATGTTCTTTATACATTTTTTGGATGGAAGTTGCTTATAGTCCATTGACAAGAGGAGGTCTTTTATTCAAAGAATCAGCTTGACACTTGCCCTATTGATTTTGGAACAAATTTGCCTCATTATCTTTCTTTCAAAAGTTAAGGAAAGAGGAAGCAAAGTATTGAAAATTGGCAAACATCACAGCTGCAAAGGCTCTGAATAGACTGAAAGAAAAGGTGGGAGAGAAAAGGCAGAAAAAGCAGAAGAGGTAGAGAAGAAAGAGGAGTCAAGGGGTGTAGAGGAGAATCAGGTGGGTAAAGAGTTAGAGTGGAGAGGAGAGGTAAGACAAGAAGATAAAAAAGAAGGGAAATGAGAAGAGAAAAAGAGAAGGGAGAAGAAAGAGGAGCATGAGAGGAGAGTCAAAATAGAGGAAAGTCAGAGGAGAGAGAAAGGAAACGAGGGAGGAAAAAAAAGGAGAGGAAATAACTGTGCCATAAAGCAACCAAAGAACTACGTATTTGATGGTCTCTTGGATCATTGCAAAGTTGGAGAAGTCACAGCTCCAGTTGCATGTCATCAAGGACCTGTATGAATCATTGGTCACCAATCTCCCATGACAGTGTAAGTTTTAGTCACTGAAAGTACAGCTCTCCTCAATCATTGTTGCACAACAGGCCTTATGAGTTATTTTTGTATTTCAAAAGCTTATCTATTTGGAATTTTTTTGCACCAGCTGTGTTTAGAGCACAATGCCCACAATTACTGATGTGAGACAATCCTTTACAGAGGTTTCACTAACAGAGCATTTTCCTATTGTTCTGTACTGCTAGTGTTGGCTCTCTGCCCAGGAAGACATGGCACCTATGCCAAAAGCATAGTCAAAACGAATGTCACCAATTCATATCCTCCATATTTCTGATCAGTTATTTCAAAGGTTGCGGTATTGCTGGGATATTGTGCCCTGGTTACCTTTTGTTCCTTGAGCTGCAGATCCAATTTCTGATAGTCGTCTTTGATCTTTTGCTGTTGTACCGTCAGTGACTTAATCTCAGCTTGATTATCGTCCAGTTCTCCCTTTAGACGTGTCAGTTCTTTCTGCAGCTTATCCTTCCGTCGCATCTCTCGGGCAATCTCATTCTCTCGCATCTGTATATCATGCTGAAGCTACAAAGTATTGGAATGGGATAATGGGCATCAAAAGGAGCATGTGTTCGAGCTCTGAGGAAAACTTGCCCAATCAAAGCCAAAGAATTGTATTTAAAAATCACATAGTATTTCAATCTATACTAATAATATCATAATTAATGCCACAAGAATTATAGGCACTTTAGTACATAACAATATGTAGCCTCTTTTCAAAGTCTGAAGAATTTTTCTTTACTTTTCCATTGAAATATGCCAATTCATGATTATTTTTCCAATAATATAAAATTTCAGAATCCACATTAGTTAATTTTTAATAAATTCATTCTACTCCAGTGATTAAATTGGCTGTTTGGTAAACTGCAAGTTACTTAGAGTTCAGCAACTTAAGACCATTTTTATTTTACAATCGTAGTCAATATGGTCAAAAAACCCCTTTCAATTTTAACCATATGCAATCTGTTGTGGATATCTGATTCCATAATTCATGTGTTTTAGAGGTGCAACTGTCAGTTTTGGGAATATAACTTTCAGGTTAGAGATTGAACTGTTAAATGTCAGATGAAGGGGAAA
Organism: Carcharodon carcharias; assembly: GCF_017639515.1. Taxonomy (NCBI): domain Eukaryota; kingdom Metazoa; phylum Chordata; class Chondrichthyes; order Lamniformes; family Lamnidae; genus Carcharodon; species Carcharodon carcharias. The sequence continues at coordinate 114,749,224 of NC_054483.1, read as the reverse complement.
CCTGATTAAGAACACAGTAAACAACCCTAAAGTGAATGCAAATCAAACAAGCGTGAGTTGATTACATTTAAAGGGTAACATGGTTATCTTGCAGAGTCAAAGTTGGTAGTGAGAGAACTTAAACAATGGATCTCTAAGCTAGTCAGAATCTTCCATACTGAAGACTAAGTTCGGTGGCGGGCACAGAGGTGAGAGTGATTCCTGCTTGAGGGGTGGGGTGCATGGTGGGATGGCTGACCATACATGATCTTGCGCTGGTTAGCTTATTAAATACACATCTGTGAGGCACTCACTGACTCTCACAGCAGGGGCAGGCAGGAAGTCACCAACCGCGACGTTACCTCATAAGCTCAAAAGTCCTGGCGCCATATTTAAAGGGCATCTGGACAGCCTGTACTATTCTCTTCCACTTTTGCCCAGCCACTGCTCCAATGTTCCCTAGTAACCTTTCCTCCCTTTCTCTGTCATTCTCCATGTAACTTGCACTGTCACTACCCGGTCTCAAGCATAGGCTGGTATTTATAGATGCTCCCCAAAGACGACAAAGCAGCAGTAACTCACTGTTAGTCAGGGGGCTGAATCTTACCTATGTCAAGCAGGTGGGGCAGGGGCAGGAGCAGAGCCAATCGCTGCCCATGATCGGCTGTGCGCTGCAATTTTATGTGGGCGGGCCAATTAAGTCCTGGCTGGTAGCGCCTACCTGTGCGGGCGGGGGGGGGAGAAGGGAGAGTCGGGGCCTGAGCTCTTTCGCGAGAAAGAGTGCAGCAATCTCCCTGAGGCATGGAGCTGCCTCAGGGGGATTAAGCTGATAAAAAAAAATCTTGTTATAAATAAAAAATTATTGAAACATGTCCCCTCACGTGACAGTGTCACATGCGCTGGGACGTTTGTGAGTGTGGTAAAATTTATTAAATTATTTTATAAAACCTTCAGGAGACCTCATCCCACCCATGGATGACGTTTCCTGAAAAACGCGAAGGCCACATGGGCTCTTCGCCTGCCACCGCCCCCCCTGCTAACCTTAAGGTTGGACGCCCAGCGTTGTTAAATAAGCTTGATTAATTTTTTAATGGCCTTAATAGGCCATTGACAGTTCGGCGGGCATACAGCCGCCTCCGGTGCACACCCGCCAAACGAAAGACCGGGACGCGTGCCCAGCGTCACCTCGCATCGTTTTACGCGTCGGGGTGTCGGACCCCGCACCTGCAAGCCGAGGGCCATGTTCTGGCCTTGGGAGACGTCTATCTCGCCAGTTGCACGCCACTTATACACAGCTGTAAAAGTGAACATTCTAATCTCTCATTGGCGGTGGAACTTAATTGCGACGAGGTGACCTTTTAATGAGAAAGTATGACACGCTAATGCATCCAAAAGAGCTTCCTAACATTGTTCATTGGGAAGCTTGACCACCCCACAGCACCCCCCACCCCCCCACCCTTTAAAACACCGAGAACAGATTTCCTACAGTTCATCTCGACATCAGGAAACTGATTTCTGGCCTCACGCCAAATTAGGTTCCCCTGCCCAACACACTTCCCGCTGCTGGCAGGGCCGGACAATTCTGCTCAGAAGGTCTACCTTCATCTCAATAAACAATTGTTTATGTAGTTCAGATGAAAAGAAGCTCGAGGCAGTTTATAAACGTGGGGGGGTTTCTTGACGGACCCAGCAAATCAGAAGACAGCACAATCATTCCATTAAAGATATAGATTATTTCATCTGCACCACAGAATCAAAGTAAAAACAAAATTCTGCAGATGCTGGAAATCTGAAATAAAGTGGAAAATGCTGGAAAAACTCAGCAGGTCTGGCGGCATCTGTCAAGAGAGAAACAGAGTTAAGGTTTCCAGTCCCATATGACTCTTCTTCAGAGCTGAAGAGAGGTAGAAATGTGGTGGGTTTTATGATGTTGGCAAGACAGGGGCAGGTGGAGCAAAACAGAAAAGTCAAGGATAGGTTGGAGGTTAGGAGAGATAAAATGACAAAGATGCCTTTGTCCTTTTGGCTTTGTCTCTTTGTCATGTCTTTGACATCTTTGTCATTTCCTGGCCTTCTATTTTGCTCCACCTGCTCCACGACCACCCCACTGTTAACGGTATAAAACCCTTCACATTCCCACCTCTCTTCATCTCTGGGGAAGAAGAGTCATATGGGACTCAAAACGTTTAAGACAGGATCAAAGTGCTGCGCTGAGGATGAAACATAACTAGTTTTTGTTTGTTTTGGAAGATCCCAAAGCATGCCACGTTGCCCTAGAGATGGGCTGTGGGGGTTAGAAGGTTCTGCTGATAACTTATTTGGGTGCTTCTCAAAGAAGGGAGTTGCAGATTTGATCTTGCATAGGCTGCAGCTGACTTAGAGTTTCATGTGAGGCACAAGGTACTTCAATCAGCTACTCAGAGTCTGAGATTTTGTAATTAAATTTGATTAATTGTAAGCAACAAACATTAACAGCTTGATCAGTTTATTTGATAACTGCCATCTTACCATCAAAGAAAATTACCTTGTCAGGGTCTTTCCATTTTATTGCCCACTCTTACACAGTATACCAAATCTCTTGAGTTAAGCTCTGTCTCAGAAAGTCTGATATGATGCCTCTGTGCTCTTTGGACTTTCTCCAAAACCTCAGTTTAGACAAAAGCTTGTTTCCCATTATGTAAAGCATTCAAATATGCAGAAAAAATGGCACTGATTGTCATACCTTCTAGAGAAGCAGTACTATCACACAAAACAGAAGGTAATTTGGGATTTCGCCCATAGACGAATTGATAGGGTACATCCTCCAACCATCTGGAGTGAATTCTTTGCATGAACTACCCATGCCAGGTCAGTTGTCAACTTGCAGTCTGGTTAATCAGCTAAAACTTTATGCAGCAGTTCATCGACCACCACATGATTCCTTTCACGAAGTATATTGCTGAAAGGACTTTCAGCTGCAGTATTCATGACCATGACGTTCATATTTTCGCACATGTCTCTGAATTCATCATTGGCAAAATCCCCTCCATTATCAGTCAGAAACCAGTGTCCCAAGTCCAAACCCTATCCACTTCTCTGTGAGTTTGTCTATAATTCTTTACCCGTACTATGAATTATTATAGATAGATTAAATCTGGTCACTAGATCTATAAATGTAGGATGAAAGTATTTCTTTCTCTGTCCCATACAAGATCTATGCAACAGCTTAAAGTCATATACCAATGGAAGCTTACAATGGGACATGGTACCATCTTTCAATACTTTTTTACAGACTTTACACTTCTAACTAATCTCTTCTATTCTCTTCATCAAATATACATAGGGACAAACATAGGATTTAGCAGCAGGAGTAGGCCATTCAGCCCTTTGAGCCTGCTCCACAATTTAATAAGATTACAAGTGACCTGGTTGTGGTCTCAACTCCACTTTGCCGTCTGCCCCCCATAACCCTTGACTTCCTTATCTATTAAAAATCTGTCTAACTCTGCATTGGATAAATCAATGGCCCAGCCTCCACTGCTTTCTAGGCACAAGAATTCCACATAATAACAACCGAATGAGAGAAAAAAATCTCCTCATCTCCATCTTAAACGGTAGGCCTCTTATTCTTAAACTCTGTCCCCTGGTTCTAGTCTCTCCACAGGTGGAAACATCCTCCCAATATCTACCCTATCAAATCCCCTCAGGGTTTCATATGTTTCAATAAGATCACCTTGCATTCTTCTAAACTCCAATGGTATAGGCCCAACCTGTTCAACATTTCTTCATAAGATAAGTTACTCATCCCAGGAATGAATCAAGTGAACCTTCTCTGTACTTCTTCGAACACAATTATAACTTTTTCCAATAAGGAGACCAAACCTGTACACAGTATCCCAGATGTGGTCACACCAAGGCCCTGTATAGTTGGAGTAAAACTTCCTTACTTTTATATTCCATTCGCCTTGTAATAAATGCCAATATTCCATTTAAATAGTACACTGCTTTTCTATCCTTCCTGCCAAAGTGGACAAATTTACATCTGCATTTTTTAGCAGGATTTTTAATGTTTGACTAGTAGGGTGACAAAACTGTCTATGTAACTTTAAGACAATTCATTTTTTTCTCTCTCTCCAATTCATATCACCTGATGCCAGTAATACTTGTCTTACACTCTGATTTGTTAAGGGGATATAATAATATTCTGACTGGGTAAAGTCCAGATCATCTGACTTTGCAAAAATAATTACCTTATCATGCCCCATATCGAGTTTCATTCCTGTCTTTTTCATAGGTTTACTCAACGGCATAGGTATCTCAATAAGGACTATACCAGTACTTGTAAAATGGGTTACTCTAGCTATCTTACATGGGTTCACAACTCTCTCTAGTGACCTCAATGTGTTGCCCTTGTCAAACCCAAAGCAAGTAGTACTTTTACATTCCTTAACCTTGCATTACTAATTGAATGAAGATAACATTTTAACCAATTTGTTCCACATTCTGTTGAAGCACAAGCAGTATCTCGTACCATACAGTTAAAGGAGGCTGTGGCTAACACATTCATCACAGGCCTAAAACTCCTTGTGGCCAGTATAATTTGTTCAGATTCATCGTTATCTTCATCCCCTTCCTCAGAATTCTCTTTATTATATGTCATTTTGAGGATTCTTCCACTTCGCTTTGGTCTGTTTATCACATAATAATACTTCAAATCACACCTGAACCACATATTAACCATTCCTTGAGGGTTCATGAACTTCATTCACCCACTATTTTTTTGTTCTAACTTTGTCTTCTGTGGTAATAGCAAGATCTGATAAAGATGCTTTCATCCTCATTCTGCCTGTCTCTAATCCTTCCATTGTACTGACACCTAACTCCAGCATCTCAATTATTTCAAAATCTGATAACTATTGAGTATTCTATTCTTTGTGTTGCTGCGGAATCTCTCGAAGACTGAAGGAAGTGATTGTTTCCCAAGGAATTTTTAAGGCAGCAGACATCTGATCCAACAGGGTTTCTTTCTCCAAGAACCAAACACAAGAACCAAATATCAGTTAGAACCAGCTGGTTGTGCATATGAGACACCTTAACACAAGCCAGTAATTTAAATGCTAGCACCAATCCAGGAATCCCCAAGTTGAATGTCATCAATCTTTTACACAATTTGTTACAAGTCCATGGTATATTCTTCCATGGAATAATTATCTGTTTTCCAAAACCTATGAAATTCTGACAATAACTCAAAGGCATTTAACAGATCATCTTTCTTGTAGATTTTATTCAAGAACTGTAATAGGTCAGAACCTTCATCACCATCCAACTGAAGGGCTTCAGATTTTACTTCCTGTCAGAAGTAACAATGCCAAGGCCCTACCTTGTTTTCCCCTTCATAGGAAGGTCACTAGTGTCCACACATCCATTACATTCTTCTACTGGTCATATGTTTCAGACTCTGAGAACATCAGTCACACCCAAACATTTTACACTTGCTTCCTGCCATTTTCCACAATGCTCTAGATTTTAGTTTTCTGTCTGAAAATGTTTTTATTAGTTTCCAACTTTTATCTTTCAGCCATCATTCTCAACTAGTATATTCCAGAAAGCCAGATGGTAAAGAATAGAACTGGAGCCAAACATTTACTTGCAGAGCTACGTATTACAAAAATGCACCTCCTAACCCAACAAGCACAGTGTTACGGACAGGATGGGGGGGTTAATTTAAACAGCCCTGATTTTTCCTCTCACCACCCATCTGTAAACAGAAAGGCGTGTTTTGATTTGTTCCCCCCTATATAAGCAGAGGTGTATTTCTAAACCCCTCAGCTCCATAAGGCAACTTCACTGGTTCCACCAACCAATTTTAGGTGGGGAGGGGTTCATGTCACATGATGCCCACCTCTCCACTTTGGCTTTGACAAAGGGTGTGTATCCCTTTGTCTGGGTTCCTGGGTTAATGTTCCAACCAATAAGTCTTTAAAGGGAGGTTGCGGGTTCCCTTGTCCCAATAGACGAATTGGCTCTGGCTGGTCATGAAATGTAGATGGCCTCTTGTATATGTATTTCCCTGTGAATTTAGTCTCTGCGGTCCTCAGGGGTCATTGGGGCTCTTCAGAGGTAACGAGGTACAAATTTCTTCAATACTGTCAAATTGCCCCTTTTGTTCAGGGTCACAGATAGACTTTAGCCATTTCAAAAAAAATTTCCAGTTTTTAAAATTTTAGAAATTAGCCATGAGGAAATCTATATATGTATATGTATATGAACATTATAAAAATATATAATGTGGGGTCTTAGCCCCCGACACACAGTCTGTTCCTATTTATAGGGGAATAAATGAATCCCCAGTGAATGTCCAGCACCTGCAAACAATTAAATACAATCTTCAATTAACATTGTCCCAAGCAGTGCCTTGAATGAAGGGCTACCCTTGGAATATTTCAGCACACTGCACCTTGGAGGGACATGAAGTGATTCGCAATACAATGATCTTCTGTGTTACTGTGATCACCTGGCAAATGGAGGTTGAAATTCTGTGGGGGGGGTCCACTAGTCTTCCACCATAACTCCGCCAGGATCTGATAAGACCCTAGCAGAAATTCAGTCCTGCTGCACAGAGAATCAAAGGATTAAGTAAAAGGCACTTTTAAGATGATGAGACTCTATGATGAGAGATGAAATGCTACCACATAATAACATTCCTGCGTTTTCTCTCACTAGAGGGTAAATGAAGGAACAACTGAATCTCATTTGTCAAAATATCGTTGCTGGCAGGCTGAGACAAAAGAACCAAAGACATACGCAACATCACATCTGCCAAAGGCCAGAGATAATGGGGAATGCAGTCTTTTACCAACCTGGGCAACGTTTTGATCGGCTTCGTCTTTAAGACGTTCATACTCTTGCTCATTGGCTGCCATCTCCGTCACTTTATCGCGTAAGGCGACAACCTCTTTGAGTAGCTCATCTCTTTCTTTGGTCAGCTGCTCTTGGATTTTCAGCATATCATTAACACTGTACAACACAAAACACAAAGTGTTTCATTGCATTTCTCAAGGGGCAGAAGAACATATTTCAGATTTGTCAAAGCTTAAATATTTTCCAAACTACAGAACAAAAGCTGACTTCACTCACTCTAAATTATTAAAGAGAGAGGGTGCTAGAAAGACAATTCTACAAATGTGCACTCCCAACACAGAACCTCAAACTCCTACTTGACAACCAATAACTAAAAATAATTGACAGTGTCGAATAACCAGGAATTAGTGGGGAACCAGCGAGCAACTTATTGATCTCAGCAGGCAAGGTTCCCTGCTGGGAGCACAATTTTGTTAATTCAGCCCATAGATGGCACAGCCAAGAAAAAGACAACAATCTTTGGCATTTGCGTTTAATTACCCTCTCAACCTCCTCCTCCCACGCCCCTCTTCAAACAGTAACTGGGTAAAATAATGAGGAAGCTCAATCTGGGAGTGGTGAAATCGTTTATTGGAGCATGGGCCAAAGCATCCTGAAGTGATGGGATTCGAACTTGATCTCCTAACTTCACTTAGGGCAGAATTTTACGCTCAGTGTGCGGGTACGCGCCCAACACACCTGAGCGTAAAATGACGCGCAATGGCGTCGGGCATGTGTCCCGAGGTCACTGTGTACTCGCGTGATAGTTTGTTCGGCCAGCCCACGCCCGCCAATAATTGAAAGGCCCGTTAAGGTCATTAACAAGCTAATTAAATTCAAATTTACACTACCCGTCCAACCTTACGGTTGGCGGGCAGGCGAAAAGGCCAAGCGGCCTTTACATTTTTTGGGAAACCTCATCCACAAGCGGGATGAGGTTTCCTAAAGCAAATATACATTAAATAAAAACTTTATTTTGGAATTAAAAACATGTTCCCGTCTTTCACGCGCTTGTGCGAACAGCGCGCCAGGCTGGCTCTCCCTCCTCCCCCTGCCCGCACAGGCAGCACCGAGCACTGCCGCTCACGATCCACCCAGGGCGGGTCTTAATTGGCCCGCCCACTTGAAGTGGCGGTGCGGGGCCGATCGCGGGCAGCGGTCGGCTTCCCAACCACTCCCCAGCCGCTCCCGCCGAGCCCGCCCAACGAGGGAAAAATTCCGGCCTTAGTCTTCTTGAATTGGTCAATTGGAAATGAATCGGACTGTCGGGTGTCAGCATTAAGGCCTTTCAGGCATAGTACACCTAGGGGCTAGAAACTGTGTAGAACCCCTCGGCTGTATGCCGGACATGGTATGTTGCGAATATTAAGAGTGCTGAAATTGGCACCTCAGAGTAGAACATGCTGTGTGGAGAAAAGGTGAATTCTATTGCAGTTTTTGTAGTATTCAATTTGTAATGTTTTGTAATGCACTTTGACAAATTTTATGAACAAAGTATGTTTCTGAAAGAAAAAGACAGCATTTCCTCCAGTCTCAGACCCCCCTCAACCCTCACAGTGTGAGAAGATGTCAGAGCTGTTTCAGCTGGAGTGCTGTGGAAAAAGCTGTGTAATGAATATTCCCACATTGTGATGAGGCTCGAAGATGGATGAGACTGGGGGAAAAGCTTGCCACCAAACTATTCTAATTAACTTCTAAAGCTGGTTCAGGAACAAAATGGCAGGAGCTTGGGAACTGGCTTTGATAGTAGAAGGTGTTTGCATTTTGAAGCAAAACAAATGTAAGGCTCATACAAAAGCAAAATACTGCCAATGCTGGAAATCTGAAACTAACACGGGATGCGAGAACCAGGAGATAATATCAGAGAAGAATACCAAAGTGCACAGAATACTGAGAGAGATAGATAGCGCTAGAGTAGGGAACAGTAAGTTAATAGGTAGGGTCAGAGTAAAAGAGAAAATAATAGATCTAAATCAGGGTTACTGTGCACATATGTGAATGCACAGAGTGTGATAAATAAGATTGGTGAATTACAGGCACAGATTGCCATGTGGAAATATGATATTATAGCCGTAATGGAGTCCTGACTCAAAGGAGGGCAGGACTCGGCATTAAATATTCCTGGATACAAGGTGTTCAGGAAAGATAGGAAAGGAAGAAAAGGAGGAAGGGTGGCAGTATTGATTAAGGAGAATATTGCAATGCTGGAGAAACAGGATGCCCCTGAGCGATCAAGGACAGAATTTATTTGGCTAGAGCTAAGGAGCAAAAAAGGTGTAATTGCATTGCCTGGTGTAGTCAATAGGCCACCAACTAGTGGGAAGGATGTAGAGGAACAAATTTGCTAGAAAATTACAGAGCGGTGCAAAAATTATAGAGTACTTATAATGGTGGAATTTAATTATCCAAATATAGACTGAGATGGTAGTAGTGTAAAGGGAAGAGATGGGGCAAGAGTTCCTAAAATGTGTTCAAGAACATTTTTTTTAGCAGAATGGTTCCAGTCCAATGAGGAAGGAGGCACTGCTGGATCTGGTCCTTGGGAATGAGGCGCGCCAAGTAGATCAAGTGTCAGTCGGAGAACATTTAGGGAACATTCATCATTGTGGCATAATGTTTAGGGTGACTATTGAAAAGGACAAAGAACAGCCCTGAGTGAGAAAATAAACTGGAGAAAGACAACTTTAATGGGGTAAGAACAGGATCTGGGCCAAATATATTGGAGCCAAAGGTTGGCAGGTAAAACGGTAGCTGAACAATGGGCTACCTTCAAAGAAGAGATAATTCAGACACAGTCCAAAGGTACATTCCCTCGAAAGGGAAATGTAGGGCAAAAAAATCCAGAGCTCCCTGGATGACAAAGGAGCTAGAAATTAAGATAAATGAGAAAAAGTGTGCTTATGACAGTTGTCAGCTAAAAAATATAATTGAAAACCAAGCTGAATATAGAAAGTTCAGAGATGAAGAAACAAATAGAAGACGCAAAGAGGGAGCATGAAAAGAGACTGGCAGCTAACATAAAAGGGAATCCCAAAGTCTTCTATAGGCATATCAATAGTAAAAAAAAGGAGGAATAGGGCTGATTAGGGACCAAAAAGGGGAATTTCCCATAGAGGCAGAGGGCATAGCTGAATTTTTAAATGCCTACTTTGCATCTGTCTTTACCATGGAAGAAGATGCTACCCAGGCTGTTACAAAAGCCAACTTATCTTCTTTTCGAGAGCAGAGGACGGGAACCTCCAAGCCTCGACAGACCTCAGAGGTTCCACACATGCGTGGACCAGGAGAGGGCTGCGCACGCGCAATTCAGCATTTTAAGTTCTTCAGGCCGAGGATGGGCCCAGCGCGCCTGCACAGAAAGGGAAAATGGCGCGAAAACCCGGGTCGTGAGTAGTGCGGGCAGCGCCATTGCAGACAAGAGTTTCAGGCAGGGTACAGGGAAAGGGGACAGGGAGAGGTCCAAATTGGAAAGTGGAGTGGGAGAGGTCCCTAAAGAGGAGTCCCAGACAGGGAACAGAGACAGGGGACAGAGATAGATCCCAGTTAAGTTAGGAAGAAAGAGGAACAGATTGAGAGGCAAAAGCAGAAACAGACCAGCAATTGACAGACTTTAAAGTTTAGAGGGCTCAGGAGAAGCCCTGGCAATCAAAGAGGGCTCAGGCGTGACTCTGTGCTGCAGGCCGTTGGGGTAAAGGTAGTAGTAGTATTCTGTAGTAGCATTTGGAGCAGTAGTATTCTGCTCGTCACAGCCAAGGTGAAGAACGGAATCCCTCATGAAAGAGACAGCGTTTCAATGAAATTGGTTGATTCACAGTGTTTACTAACTTCTGGATGGGTTGTTGAGAAATCCGTGGACTCTGTCTTGGTCGTATCTGCCATTGATTGTGCAGTGTGGTGTGTTCGACCAAAGTTTGCCTGTTAATTCACATGGACCTCATGTTAACCATCAACGCTGAAGTATAAGCACAAGAGAGGTGTTGTAAATTGTTTCATCTTTCTGACCTTGCACGGTAAAGCTTATTTTAATTTGTTCAAAAACCGTGGGGTCTTGTGACTTTATTCGCTTAGTATCACAAACTTTGTCAACTTTGTCAACAAAACAATATTGGTCCCTCACCAGATCTTACCAAAAACTTAGGGGCCTGGTCCAAATCATAACAAGGCCATAGCAAAAGAGGAGGTAATTCAGACCCTAGGAGGGTTTAAAATTGAAAAGTAGGAGGTATTGGATAGGTTATCTGTACTTAAAGTTCATAAGGCACTGGGCCCAGATGAGATGCACCCAAGGATACTGAGGGATGTGAGAGTGGAAATTGCAGAGGCACTAGCCATAATTTTTCAGTCTTTCTTGGATTCAGGAGTGATCCTGGAGGACTGGAGAATTGCAAATTTTACACCCTTGTTCAAAAAAGGGTGTAAAGATAAGGCCAGCAGCTACAGGGCAGTCAGTATAACTTTGGCAGTGGGGAAACTTCTGGGAACAATAACTTGGGACAAAATTAATAGTCACATGGACAAATGCAGGTTAATTAAGGAAAAATCATGTTCAACTAACTTGCTGGAGTTTTCTTAAAGAGGTAACAGAAGGGACTGATGAGGGCAACGCTGTTGATGTGAAGTACATCAACAAAAGGCGTTTGATACAGACTTGTGAGCAAAGTTATAGCACATGGAATAAAAGGGATTTGGCTGAGCAACCTGAAACAAAGAGTAGTGGTTAATGGATGTTTTTTGGACTAGAGGAAGGTTTGTAGTGAAGTTCTTCAGAGGTCAGTGTTGGGACCCTTGCTTTTCCTGATATATATTAATGACCTAGACTTTAGTAAACAGGGGTCCATTTCAAAATTTGCAGATGATACAAAACTTGGAAGTATTGTGAACTGTGAGGAGGATAATGTAGATCTTCAAACGATCATAGGCCAGCTGGTGCAATGAACGACAGGTGGCAGATGAAGTTCAATGCAGAGAAATGTGAAGTGATTCATTTCTGTAGGAAGAATACAGAGGGACAATATAAAATAAAGTGTACAACTCTAAAGGGGGTGTAGGAGCAGATGGACCTGGGTGTATCTGTGCATAAATCATTAAAGGTGGCAGGACAGGTTGAGAGAGCAATTAATAAAGCATACAGTACCCTGGACTTTATTAATAGGGACATAGAATACAAGAGCAAGGAGGTTATGTTAAACTTGTATAAGTCTCTAGTTTGGCCTCAGCTGGAATACTGTGTTCAGTTATGGGCGCCACACTTTAGGAAGGATGTGAAGGCATTAGAGAGGGTGCAGAAAAGATTCATGGGAATGGTTCCAAGGATGAAGATAGCTTGGAGAATTTAGCACTGTTTTTCTTGGAGAAAAGAAGGCTGGGAGTTGATTTGATAGAGGTATATAAAATCACGAGGGGTCTAGACAGAATCGATAGAGAGAAACTGTTCCCACTCGTGAAAGGATCAAGAATGAGAGGGAACAGATTTAAAGTAATTAGCAAAAGAAGCAATAGCGATATGAGGAAAAACTATTTCACGCAGCGAGTCATCGGGGTCTGGAATGCACTGCCTGAGAGTGCGATGACGGCAGGTTCAATTGAATCATTCAAAAGGGAATTAGACTGTTATCTGAAAAAGAAAAATGTGCAGGGTTAAGGGAAGGAGGCAGGGGATTGGCACTGGATGAGTTGTTCATTCAGAGAGCCGGTGCAGACATGATGGGCCAAATGGCCTCCTTCTGCGCAATTCTGTAACAATTCTGTGATTCTGTGAAAATAGAAAATGCTGGAAATACTCAGCAAGTCTGGCAGCATCTGTGGAGAGAGAAACAGAGTTAATACTTCAGATCAACAACCTTGCATCAGAACTGGAAAAAGTTAGAAACGGAATAGATTTTAAGCAAGTGAAAGGAGGAAGTGTAGAAAGAACAAAGGCAAGGTTTGTGAAAGGGTGGAAGACAGGAGAAGTAAAGAAACAAAAGATATGTCTAGAGGAGGTGTGAATGGCAGCTACCATCCGAAAGCAAAAAGAAAGTAAATTCACCGCTGTCAGTGTCATTTTATCCGATAGTAGATACTGCACCAGAACAACAAAATAGGACTCTAACCTCTTTCAGTGTCCAAGTAAAGAATGTGTAATAGCATAGAAAAACATCAGTAGCCTACAGAATTACAAATATGGTGACCAGATACCCAGGCCCAAATATCCCATTCTTTCTTCCCTTATTAACCATAGGAGGGTGTTGCAAAGATGTATTGAGTATCTTCTGTATTTGCCCAACTTATTGCAGTTTAATGCAACATTATCCCTTTGTGCTCTCCAAAATATAGTGTTCAATTAACATACAGCAGCCATCACTAGGCAGTTAGAGCTATTTAGCTGACATGTTCCTCCAGCATAGCTCAAGATGAGGGAAAGCTTAATTGTCTCAGCACAAAAGTAACAGCTCCCCATAATTATTTTAAATTGAGTTCTCACTCAAATTGTGTCCCTAAGTGGTGTAAGTTCATGCATGTAAGTTCAGATAGCTGAAGGAACTCTGAAATCCAAACATAGTTTTTCATAGAATCATATAGCACAGAAGGAGGCCATTCAGCCCAACATGCCTGTACTGGCTCTTTGAAAGAGCAATCCAACCAGTTCTACTTCTCTGCTCTTTCCCCATAGTCCTGTACATTCTTCCCTTCAAGTATTTATCCAACTCCCTATTGAAAGTCACTAATGAATCTGCTAGCACCACTGTATCCTGGCAGTGCATTCCAAATTAAAACGACTCGCTATGTACTTTCTTTACCCCACTCTGGATGTCCAACTTCAATCTGCGTCCTCTGGTTACTGGCCCTCCTGCCACTGGAAACAGTTTCTCCTTATTTACTCTATCAACACCTGTCCCTATCAAATCTCCATCTAGCCCTCTAAAGATGTCTCTCCACATAACTGAAGTTCCTTATCCCTGGTACTCTTCTAGTCAGTCTCTTCTGCATCCTCTCTAAGGCCTTGACGTCATTCCTAAAGTATGGTGCCCAAAACTGAATATTCCAGACGAGGCCTAACCAGTGTTTTATGAAGATTTTATCAAATAATTTTATCTAACTGCATCTAAATTCAATGGCAGTCTCCAAGGATGGCAACGTAGAAGCAAAGCTGATGACAGCTATTCAAGCACATGCATTATTATTACCACCTCCCTACCCTATTGGGAGATTTGCATTATAGCTGTAAATAAATAAGTCAGTGTTCTCTGAAAAGCAAAACTTCTAACCAGTGCATCTTTCCTTGGCATTCCAGTTACAAGCATTTCTGTCTTGCTTAGTTTTCTCCTCATTGAAAAACTTCTTTCTATCTTCCCTAGTTCTCATTTTTTAAAAAATGCCATTTACTCTCATTTCTCAACACTGACAATGATTTACTGGTGTCCTCTCTCCCTTTCTCAAGCACCTTAAATTTTGAGGTCTCAAACTGGAAATTTCAGACTTCAGGCTTCTTCACTTTGGCACACAAGCCTTGCAATTATTAGTAACTGTGTTAAATTGAATTATTTCCAAGATTCAGGCTTCAAAGTGAGTTAAAATCGTCTAGCTCTTATCACTCCGTATCCTAATGCACTCAATGCCAGAGATCAGGTGGCAAAGGAATTCTGGCTGCTTGGATATTCAGGTACTTCCTGTTTTTTTCCGAAGGTTCTAAGATTCATATTTCTGTTAATGGCTCAACTTCTGCAAATCTACAGTTTCAACATTCATCTTATCCTTTATTTTCAGCAAGCACGCACTAAAGCCTCCATCTTCTCTTTTCCATTCTTCTTATTAAGGTTTTAACAGAGTATAATCTTATCAAATTATTTCATAATAAAGCAAGCATTTACTAAAACAGACTTCAATATATTAGTGCACATAGTGTATAATTAGTTCTATCTTTCATGAGCATAAAATATATTATAATCTGCGAACTCTGCTTGAACTGTATGAGTCAGCATCTGTGGCCTCTTTCACCTGCTTAGCCACACACACACACACACATTTTAACAAATTGACATTTTCAGTGAAGCTAACCATCATACTTTGCAGTACAGCCTTGACATTAATGTTTCTTGAGAGGAATATTATGGAATGATTAACATAGATAGACCATAAAAACCTTCTAAACTGAACGTGCCCTCCATAATCAGATTGTCAGCCAACAGTAAGGACTCTGAGACAACACACCACAGGACTGGATAATTGAAGGTATCACATCAGCAATTTTCCAGGAAAGTCACCCACTGCCTGCAAGACGCAGCCTGTTATTGGCTTTGGGAAGTTCAATCCAAAATGGCTACTTGGATTAGGTCAGCTACACCCAAGAAAGAGTAAGTGGAGCTAATTCTGACTTTGATAGATAGTGAAAAACAGGCGACAGCAGATCAGTCACCTGTTATGCACCTCTCCCGGCTTCTATTGTTGTTAAGGTTAATGGAAATAAAAATCAGGAGAGTGTATAACGAACGGATGGCTAATTCACTATCACCCAGTTTACACTATAGTCCAAAATCAAAATTATCTCAGTATGATAAATGCGATGTCTCTAATTAGTAGTCAAGGCTGTCACTCAGCCCATGCTGACAGCTTGTGACCAGGCATATACAATAACATTCCAGTAAAGACATTATCATTAAAAGTTTTTTAAAAATTCAATCAACCAACCTGCTTTCCTGGCCCAAAGAAAGTCCAGCACCTTGCTCCACCAACCTAGTTAGATTACTAATTTCCTGCTTTAGAGTGCGAATGGTCTCCTTTCCTCGTTTTTCTTGTTCAAGAGCTGAATCGACCATTTTCCAAGCTTTTTCAATCTCCTTTTTATTTTAATAAAAACATGTGAAACAGAATTAGCTCAACCTGCAGATTTTGCGGTGATCCATCTTTTTTTTTTAAAAAGAGGAAGCGATATGGCCTCAAGATCAATGGAATATGAATTCTTCTGGTCATTACAAGTAATGTAAATTGTTTCTGACAATTACCTCCATTTGACACTTTTAGCAAAATTGTAAATGTATTCCTTGAGAAAATCGCATTCCACAACCAGAAAGAAATGGAGGAAAGGCCTTGAAGGAAGTGATGAATAATCTTATCACCTCCTCGTAAATCACCGAATACATCCTTTCTCTCAACCCTGAATGTCTCATTTATGTGTGATCCTAGTTTGGCAGCCTAGTGAACCTAACTCCGAAAGACAAGGTGTGCGTGTAGCCATTGGACTTGTAAATTAGAGGCCTGGACTAGGAATTCAAAGGGTTCAAATCTCTCTAAATCAGTTTGAGGATTTGAACTCACTTTACAAAATCTGGAAATTAAAAAGCCGGTACAAGGTAAAATGGCCACGCTTACACTGTTATCAAAACTCAACTGATTAGGGAAGGAAACCTGCTGTCCTTACTCAATCTGGCCTATAAGTGACTCAAGTGCCTTGCTAACTATTGTTGACACTTAATTGTCTTCTGATGTGGCCTAGCAAGCCACTCAGTTGCATTCAGGGCACCTCGTGATGGGCAATAAATCCCACCATTGCCAGCAGCGCCCAAGGCTTGAAGCTGAATAGAAGAAAGGTTCCACCCACGGACTCAACCTTGTGAACAACAACAGGGGAAATACAAAATATTCTACAGATGGCAGCCCACACAAATATGATAACAGGCTCCAACAGCAGATATTTGGAACAAGGTTGTCAGCTATCTGCTACTAGTTTTGCTGAAATGACAGAATGTAGCAACAAACTTGTACATATACCAAGTACATATTCAAGTTCAATGATGAATATTTCTCTCTGAAATATGTCTGTGACACTACATCTCCAAGTTAAGTGATGTAGGGGTTGCACTTATAGCTCTTTTAAGTTTTCCAGGAGGATCACAGTTAGATTAAAAAAAGAACAGCACTGCAGTGAAAGTCACCAATCACAAACATAAGATAACTAAGAAGCAAGCAATGTAGCTGCCAAGTTCTATAACTGGGCTGAGGAATTCTAGTCCCCAGCGATAATAAAATCAATACCAGTATTAAGGACAAGGTCAGAAAGCTGACTAGTTGCAGTTTGCTCATCTTCACCTCAGCCAGCTTACCTGCTCTGCAATTTGTACAAGAAGCTTCTACGTTGCTCTCTCCTGCTGTGACCGTCTTGTGGTACAGGAAAGAAAAGATGGTGCACATTTTGAGGCTTAGTTCTTTATTTTCATTTTGTGACTTATCGCATTGATAAAGGACCTTCCAATGACAGAAGACTCATTATTTACCAATGTTGAAAAACATGAAGACACGATTGAAAGGAAAAGAGAATATTAGCCAGAACGATGTAGTATACGTGAAAAAAGGTTATGCAGAGACTTTGCAAAGCAGAAGTCAGGCCTCCCTTTGGAGTATTGTGTGCAGTTTTGATTACAAAACTTCAAAAGCCTTCATAGCTGCATGGGTGAGATTAAACAAAATGGCAACAGGAATGATTCAAAGTTGCAGGGAGGTAAGTTTCAAAGAAAAGAGATGCTTAAACTGTTTAGTTTCAAGAGAAAGATAAATGGGGACCTCAGTGAGGTCTATAAAATATTCAATGATATAACTTAGGTGAACACAGAATATAACCGCATAACGCAGAGAACATACAAGTAAATTCATAAAAGTTTAATTTAAAACAGATCATAGATAAAAAAAAATCCAAAGGGAAATGCAAATTTCAAATAACCTAACAGAGTTCAAAATGCAATTGGATTTATTGTGGATGAGTTGAAGGAAAAGACAAACGAGCTTGATGGACTTCATTGTTCATTTCTCCTCAACTTTTTTTTTATGCTTTTAAAAGGGATTGAAGAAACTATTTTTACATTTTCTGATAAAACAAAAATATTCATAGGTGTGATCTAGTGAAAAGCAAATTCTTCCTGATATCTAACATAACTATTTTGTATTTAATACTCATGTCCCATATTTTACCTATCCTCTCCTGTTCAGATAATCTACTGGAACGGAATCTATTTGCTTCATCATTTTAGCATCTTTAATCATATTTTGATGTTTTTCCAATTTAGAGTCCGAGGTCCAGTTTTCGTCCTTACAATGCGCAGGAGATACTGGGGCTCTGGAGAACGCAGAGAGAAGGGTAAACAGAATAATTCCCAGGCTTAGGATTCCTAGTTATTAAAATAGGCTCAATCAAATGGGGGCCATTTGCCATTCCTTCTGCAACACCCTGGTACCCTTCCCATGGCTCCTTTGCATGCAATTAAAGGTGGTGTAGCACCTGCCCTTTCATCTCTTCTCTCTTCATCATCCAAGACCCCAAACACTCCTTCCAGGTGAGGTGAAGCAGCAATTTACTATTATTTCTTTCAATTTAGTCTACTGTGCTCGCTGCTCACAATGTGGCTTCCTCTACACTGAGCAGACCAAAGGTAGATTGGGTGACTGCTTTGCAGACCACCTCCGCTCAGTCCACAAGCATGACCCTGAGCTTCCAGTTGCTTGCCATTTTAATTCACCACCTTGCTCCCAAGTTCACATTTCTGTCCTCGGCCTGCTGCAGTGTTCTAGCGAAACTCAACACAAGCTTGAGGAACAGCACTTCATCAACACTTTATAGCCTTCTGGACTCAACGTTAAATTCAACAATTTCAGACCATGAATTCTGTCCCCACCATTTTGATTTTTCTTTTGCATTGTGCCTGTTTGAATCTTGTTTTTCGTGTTTTTGCTTTTGGACAACACTGCTCGTTACTCCCTTTGCCTTTTGTTCCATGACATCTTTGTCACTTAAACTCTCCTGCCTTCCACTCTATCCCAAACCTTCCCTTTTATTCTTCCTCCCTCTCCACTTTTTCGACAGCATAAAACCCATCAGAATTCTACCTTCCTTCAGTTCTGAAGAAGAGTCATATTCGACTCGAAACATTAAACTCTGTTTCTCTCTCCACAGATGCTGCCAAATCTGCTGAGTATTTCCAGCAAGTTCTGTTACTATTTTAATCAAATGGGGCTTATTTAATTGGAAAAACATCAAAATATGATTAAAGATGCTAAAACGATGAAGCAAATAGATTCTGTTCCAGTAGATTATCTGAACAGGAGGGGATAGGTAAACTAAGGGACGTGAGTATGAAATACAAAATAGTTATGTTAGATATCGGGAAGAATTTGCTTTTCACGAGAGTCATTGACTTCGGGAAGCCACCAAAGCATGTGCTATGTATGTGGGTTTCTGCAGTAATTTAAAAATAGCTGAACAAGTTCCCAAAAGGAAAGGATACATTGAATTACAGAAGATAGATAAGGGGGAGCATTAGTTATAGCATCAGTTATTGCAGTTCCCTTGAGTTTATTTCATTGCCTTTGAAAGTCAGAGACAAATTGCCCAGTGTTTTTTTTTCCTAAATCAACCTCAGGATTTTTATCTGGCATTTTTTCCTCTAGAGGAGATTATGTGACTGGGGAAGATGATGTATATTGGTTCATACATACATACGAACAAGGAGCAGGAGTATGCCTGCTCCGCCATTTAATAAGATCATGGCTGATCTGATAGTAACCTCAAATCTGCATCCCGCCTACCCCAATAACCTACCACCTCCTTGCTTACCAAGAATCTATCCACCTCTGCCTTAAAAATATTCAAAGGGTCTGCTTCCTCTGCTTTTTCAGGAAGAGAATTCCAAAGACTCACAACCCTTGAGAAAAAAATTTCGCCACATCTCCATTTTAAATGGGCGACCTCTTATTTTAAAACAGTGACCCCCATCTGGATGGGACAAGCTTGAAGGACCAGGTGGTCCTTTAAGTCCTTTTTCATATGATGGTCAGAGAACTACGGACACTGACTGGAAATATTTAAAATATTTTGCCACTTGAGTCAGGAAATGCTGCTGGTGTTCCAGATGTTAGCTGCTTGCCCCACAGGATGGATTCAAGTGACCAGCAGCAACAGTGAAAGTGACCCACACGTGAATCAGACTGCTTTGTTCGATGGCTTCAAGTTTCTGGCTGTGGACCTTTATGTCAGTAGTGATTCCACACAGCCCAGCAATGTAGAAAACACAAAGTTGGACATATTGGCAAACTGAGAGAGAATAAGAGCCCAGCACATGCAGAGCCCCCACCAATACTTCACCAGGAGATCTACTAGAAAAATCTAGTTCATGTGGTTCTCAGCCCCTCTGGAGATACTTGCAGTGGCTCATTTATATTAATAACAATGCCTCTAAAGGTAATGCTGCAAAATAAACAGAGCATTTGAAAAAACTAAAGGACAAAATGATGCTCTTCCTTACTAATCACAATTGCCTTCTTAATTACTGTGACACCAGCTCATCATTATTTATTCATGCAAAAACACTGCAAACTAAATTAAGCTTTCTAGATATCTCCCTCTCCACCCGGAAAGCATAAGTTACTTTGAAGAGTACACCTACTGCATAGCTGGTTGCATGGTTAAACACTGGACCTTAGTGTGCACTAGGTGGAACCAGAAGGAATAAGTGATGATAAATTTGTATTTTAAATTTGAAATGCTTTGAGTATTTACTAATTTACTGATCTTTGAAACAGTTTGCGTATTGGTTTGTTTGTGCACCTGTCTACTTCTAAATTGTGAAATTTTGACATAGGTTTATTGAGAAATGGCAGAGACCACACTCTGCATTTCACAGGCAAATCAGTACAGCCCAGCTCCACCAGAGAATTGTCACAAACCTCACCTGCTTTAAGGAATCTATAGTTGACTGGTCATCTTGCGAGAGCTTCAGTGCAGTTGTCACCTTTGTTGAATTTGCAACAATCTCAGCATTTAGGTCCTTGCATTTTGCCATCAGGCGCTTCTCATTTTCGTGGGATTTCTTGAGGGCCCGATGCAGCTTTTCATACTCAATGCGAAATTTCTCCAGTCCCTTGTCTCCCATAAGTTCAGCAAGGACTTCTTGGAAGTCTTGCTCCAGCGCCTCAAAGGCATGGTCCTCCAAAATTACTTTCTCTGACTTATCCTGCAAAAGAAAATGGAGAAGTAGGGGGGATAAATTAGTCACAGGTGCACGAATGTCTAAAACCAGAAAAAAAATCTTCCATTTTAATCTCTTCTCGTCAGAAGCACATCTAGTGCTTGGAATGCACTAATATTATTTGCCTCATTGCCTTCCTTGGGAGCTTGCTTCATAAACTGGTAGGTGTAAAGTTCCATTGTACAATACAGTAAGTGGTGATGATCTCCAGATAGAAAATGCTACAAATAAGCTAACTAGCTTGGTGCGCTCGAAAAATGTATGTAGATAACTTTGTTTTACTTATCTTTGCAGGCATTTAGGAAAATCCTCCCTTTTAAGTATATTTTGTATCCCCTTTCCTGGTCCAATTTTCTTGGCACTTATTTCGAGAGGACTAGAATATAAAAGCAGGGATATGCAGCTGAGGCTTTATAAGGCTCTGGTCAGACCACATTTAAAATATTGTGAGCAATTTTGGGCCCCATATCTCAGGAAGGATGTGCTGGCCCTGGAGAGGGTCCAGAGGAGGTTCACGAGAATGATCCCAGGAATGAAAGACTTAACATATGAGGAACGTTTGAGGACTCTGGGTCCTTACTCGATGGAGTTTAGAAGGATGAGGGGGGATTTGATTGAAACTTACAGAATACTGAAAGGCCTGGATAGAGTGAACATGGGGAAGATGTTTCCATTAGTAGGAGAGACTAGGACCCGAGGGCACAGCATCAGAGTAAAGGGAAGACCTTTTAGAACAGAGATGAGGAGAAACTTTAGCCAGAGAGTGGTGAATCTATGGAATTCATTGCCACAGAAGGCTGTGGAGGCCAGGACATTGAGTGTATTTAAGACCGAGTTAGATAGGTTCTTGATTGGTAAGGGGATCAAAGGTTACAGGAGAAGGTGGGAGAATGGGGTTGAGAAACTTATCAGCCATGATTGAATGGCGGAGCAGACTCGATGGGCCGAATGGTCTAATTTCTGCTCTTATGTCTTATGGTCTAAAATCTAAAATGGGTAAGAAAGAACATAAAAGTTATGTTTTTATGGTCATTCTGGTGATCGATACGTCAAAGAAACCCATCATCAATACCCCATAGTCTCCAAACAAAAGTGAGAAATATATGCTTGAAATGAGACACATGCCACTTACTACGTGCAGAAAATTTATGAACAAGTCAATAAATGACCTGGCTTAGCGGTCTCTTATATACAAATGGGTATTGTTGGAATTTGACTTGCTAAAACCATGACATTCGTCAGTACAAAGCATCAGGGAGCTAGGGTCATCTAGCCATTAGTATACCGGAGCCAAGTATGAAAACTACCAGTTTGCTGTAATTCCTGGTAGCAGGAGATTAAAATTGAGTGAAATCTCTACAGCAACATGGTAATCCAACACCTGGTGCTGGTAAATGGGATTAGGTAGGTAGGTCAGGTGTTTCTCACGTGTCGGTGCAGACTCGGTGGGCCGAAGGGCCTCTTCTGCACTGTGTGATTCTGTAATTCTGTGATTACAACTACGATTACACTTCAAAACATACTTCATTGGCCAGAAACCGCTTTGGGAAAGCCCAAGGTTGTGAAAGGCACTATACCTGAACAAGGTAAATTGAATATCTCTGAACCACAACTAATGATTGAACAGCAAACACTGAATCATTGGTGAGGCCTCGACAGGTAGCTAACCAGAGTATTAGAATGATCATTTTCCTATCACTTGACTCTAGATAACATTACAAGGCAGAGCCCCGACAGTTAGGCCAGATCAGACAACCTGCAAGATGTGCTAGTGCCCAGTGCTGGTCTACTATGCAGTTTTAACTGCAATGATAATAAACATAAATGTAAGCAGCACTGCAGTGCAACACTTGGCCATTCATAAACTTTGGCTCTTCTCAACCTGAGCCGACAGTTTTGGTTCAGCGGAGTATAGTCCTACATGGAGAAAGTGTACTTTGTGTTTGTGTTCTCTAGTTGTGTGCATTTCTCCATAGATTGGATGATGATGGAGAGGCACCAATCAGAGAAAAACATAAAGGGCCACACCAGGTGACGTTTCTAGGCAACCCCAACTCAAAAAACAAAGTAAAGAAAGATTGAATTTATATAGTGCCTTTCACAACCTTGGGCTTTCCCAAAGCGGTTTCTGGCCAATGAAGTATGTTTTGAAGTGTAATTGTAGTTGTAATCACAGAATTACACAGTGCTGAAGAGGCTCTTCGGCCCACCGAGTCTGCACCGACATGTGAGAAACACCTGACCTACCTACTTAATCCCATTTACCAGCACTTGGCCCATAGCGTTGAATGTTATGAAGTGCCAAGTACTCACCCAGATACTTGTTAAAGGAAGTGAGGCAACCTGCCTCCATCACCCTCCCAGACAGTGCATTCCAGACCGTCACCACCCTCTGGGTTAAAAAGTTTTTCCTCACATCCCCCTTAAACCTCCTGCCCCTCACCTTGAACTTATGTCCCTTTGTGACTGACCCTTCAACTAAGGGGAACAGTTGCTCCCTATCCACCCTGTCCATGCCCCTCATAATCTTGTGCACCTCGATCAGGTCGCCTCTCAGTCTTCTCTGCTCCAACAAAAACAACCCAAGTCTATCCAACCTCTCTTCATAACTTAAATGTTTTATCCCAGGCAACATCCTGATGAATCTCCTCTGCACCCTCTCCAGTGTAATCACATCCTTCCTATAATTGGTGACCAGAACTGCACACAGTACTCCAGCTGTGGCCTCACCAAGGTTCTATACAACTCCAAAATGATCTCCCTACTTTTGTAATCTATGCCTCAATTGATAAAGGCAAGTGTCCCATATGCCTTTTTCACCACCCCACCAACATGCCCCTCCACCTTTAGAGATCTATGGACACACACGCCAAGGGCCCTTTGTTCCTCAGAACTTCCTAGTGTCATGCCATTCATTGAATACTTCCTTGTCAAATTATTCCTTCCAAAGTGTATCACCTCACACTTTTCAGGGTTAAATTCCATCTGCCACTTGTCTGCCCATTTGACCATCCCGTCTACATCTTCCTGTAACCCAAGACACTCAACTTTACTGTTAACCAGTCTTTGTGTCATCTGCAAACTTACTAATCCTACCCACCACATAGTCATCTATGTCGTTTATATAAAAGACAAATAATAGGGGACCGAGCACAGATCCCTGTGGTACTGGATACTGGACACTGGCTTCCAGTCAATAAAGCATCCTTCTGTCATCACCCTCTGCTCCTACAACTAAGCCGATTTTGAATCCACCTCATCAAATTACCCTTTATCCCACGTACCTTTGCCTTCTTTATAAATTTCCCATGTGGGACCTTGTCAAAGGCTTTGCTGAAATCCATATAAGCTACATCAACTACACTACCCTCATCTACACACCTGGTCACCACCTGAAAAAATTCAATCAAATTTGTTAGGTAATATCGGAGCCCAGGCAGCCCACTTGCACACAGCAAGCTCCCACGACCAGCAATCTGGCAACGATAAGGTAATCTGCTTTTATGACATTGCTTGAGGAATAAATATTGGCCCCGACACCAGGGATAACTCCCCGATCTTCTTCGTAACAGTGCCACGGGAGCTCTCGCGTCCCGCTGAGACTTGGTTTAACATCTCAACCGAAAGGCAGCACCCCTGGCAAAGTGGCACTCCACTGGGAGCACCAAACCAGGCTTTTGCGCTCAGACCCCGGAGTGGGACCTGAACCGGCCAGCGCGCTGACTCAGCCCTAAAGAGATTCGAAGACGTGGGCGAGGGTGCCGCCTGGATGGGCTGGGTGCGCTCAACGGAGGGGTGGCATCGATGGGACCCGGTCGGAGGAAGAGTGAACCCTTTCGGGGGTGGGGGGGGGGGGTTGGAAGGTGGGTGGGTGGGAGGAAAGGGGTTGGTGTTAAGAGGCAGAGTGGGTTTTGTGGGGGAGGGGGGAGGTAGGTTGGTTGGTTGGTTGGGGGGGGGTGGGGGGGTGGGGTGGGGGGGGGTTGGAAGGTGGGTGGGTGGGAGGAAAGGGGTTGGTGTTAAGAGGCAGAGTGGGTTTTGTGGGGGAGGGGGGAGGTAGGTTGGTTGGTTGGTTGGGGGGGGTGGGGGGTGGGGGGGGGGTTGGAAGGTGGGTGGGTGGGAGGAAAGGGGTTGGTGTTAAGAGGCAGAGTGGGTTTTGTGGGGGAGGGGGGAGGTAGGTAGGTTGGTTGGTTGGTTGGGGGGGGTGGGGGCTGGGGGGTGGGGGGGGGGTTGGAAGGTGGGTGGGTGGGAGGAAAGGGGTTGGTGTTAAGAGGCAGAGTGGGTTTTGTGGGGGAGGGGGGAGGTAGGTAGGTTGGTTGGTTGGGGGGGGTGGGGGGAGGGGTAAGGGCAGGTTTGCTCCAGTGCCGAGGGATCCGGGCGACCCAGCCATGCACTTACCGCCATGGTGGTTGCTGAGGGTCAGGCAGAGGGAAGGAGGGAGGTGGGGAGGCTTCCCCCGGGCGCCTGACGCAGCCCCGCCGCCGATCCGCCCGCCGCCTCGGTCCCCGCTGTCCAGCCGCTCACTCGCCCCCGCCGCCCCACCGCCCCACCGCCCACCTTCTTCTCTCCCCGCGTCCTCCCGGTCTCCCAGCGACCACGCAGCCCTGCGTCACGGCGTGCGTCACTGCGTCGCGTGCGTTCCCCCCCCCCCCCCCCCCCCAGCCCACCCCCACCCCACTCTGGCCCCGCCCCCTCCCTCACTGGCAAGAGCAGCAAAACTTTGTGGGGGCAAGTTGAAGAAGTTAGGCAGAAAAAGTTGCCGTTGGTTATTGGGAGCCCAGACACATTAAAAAGGAAGTTAAGAAAACTCACACGCAGGAGAAATAAATTTCTCTCAAATCCAAAACCTTTTTTTTTTTTAAAAAAAGAAACTGGTTGTCCATTCACTGTGAACCCACACTGCTGGACAATATCAATCACCACAATTCCTCAGCAATGTTGGCAAAGGAATGTTTGTTGTCACAGAATCTCAACGGCACAGAAGGAGGCCGTTCGGCCCGCCAAGACACGTTCTTCCCCTTTGGGGAGCAGGCTGACTGCCAACCTTCTCTGGACTGCATCACCAGCATTCCTTCTCTGGCCAGTGAGTTGAGCGCCTCCAAGCCCTGGTCTTGCCAGTTCAGTCCCAGATTTTCACTCCCCGGCTTCCTGACAATCTCCCTTCACAATGGTTCAGATGTCCCAGTTTTCAGCTTTCGCGTCTATTCTGCAGGAGGGAACCGTTCTGAGATTGGGTCCTTCTACCTTGGACTCTTGGCGTGGGACTTGGTTCTTACACAGAATGTAGGCATACTTTAGTATCTACTTAACACTTGTTTCGTAGTACATCTAACCAGGTCACAGAGTACACGTGTAGGTCTTAGGCATGATTCCAAACTCTCAAGAGAGTCTAATACTTGACTGACTGATGTCAGCGGTACATCATCACCTACATCATAGATTAGCACAACCCATCTGTTAACCCTTTATACCAAAGGAACGAGTTCAAATTGAATTTAGATTTGCGCATGTACCGTAGATTTGCCACTTTGCCCGCAGTCAGTGCAGTTTGTGTGTCATTTGGCCCGCAGTCAGTGCAGTTTGTGTGATGTTTTGCTCTGTAGTCGGTGCAGTTTGTGTGACACTTTGCCCACAGTCAGTGCAGTTTGTGTGTCACTTTGCCCACAGTCAGTGCAGTTTGTGTGTCACTTTGCCCACAGTCAGTGCAGTTTGTGTGACACTTTGCTCACAGTCAGTGCAGTTTGTGTGTCACTTTGCCCACAGTCAGTGCAGTTTGTGTGTCACTTTGCCCACAGTCGGTGCAGTTTGTGTGTCACTTTGCCCACAGTCAGTGCAGTTTGTGTGTCACTTTGCCCACAGTCAGTGCAGTTTGTGTGTCACTTTGCCCACAGTCAGTGCAGTTTGTGTGTCACTTTGCCCACAGTCAGTGCAGTTTGTGTGACACTTTGCTCACAGTCAGTGCAGTTTGTGTGACACTTTGCCCACAGTCAGTGCAGTTTGTGTGTCACTTTGCCCACAGTCAGTGCAGTTTGTGTGTCACTTTGCTCACAGTCAGTGCAGTTTGTGTGTCACTTTGCTCACAGTCAGTGCAGTTTGTGTGACACTTTGCCCACAGTCAGTGCAGTTTGTGTGTCACTTTGCTCACAGTCAGTGCAGTTTGTGTGTCACTTTGCTCACAGTCAGTGCAGTTTGTGTGACACTTTGCCCACAGTCAGTGCAGTTTGTGTGACACTTTGCCTCACAGCGTGACATTACATTTCTGGATAACACATGGAAAGCACTTCTGGGTGAGGTGGGCAGAAAATGAGTGGCAGGCATGCAGGAGGTGCCTGTCCGAGTAGCTTACATCCACAGAGCCTGGTTTCCTCTGCACATGGCAGGGGATCAACTTTGAACAGAAGAAAAGGCACCGATTTATGGCCACTTTACTTGTTTCAAGTAGAATAATGGTAAAAATGAAGAAGGTGTTGCACTTGAGGAGCCTGAAAGGGAAACTTGTTGTGCTGTGAGGGAGCATTACCTCAGGGAGTCCTGGTTTTCACTTTTTGAAAATCTGGATGCCCTATGAATAAATCCTGAACCCAAAGTTCCTGGCTCAGAGACAGGGCTACTACCTACTGAGCCACAAGGTCTCCATAAAATTCAACCTGCGTAAAAATTACTATCCCATGAGACATAAGTGCTGCAGTGGTTCTTTAACCCAGGGCCTTCTAACCCATAGGCTGGATCTCTACCGACTGCAACACTCAAGCTCAAATTTAGAGAACGCAAACAGTGGCTTGGACTACATGTGACAACACAGAAAGGCTCATTTGGGATTTGGACCCAAGATTGGTCCCATCCTTCAATGAAAGACTTTAAGTAAGAGCCACACCCCTAGACTAACACTTGTATCCAACAGTTGTGCCATCCGGCCATCATCACATTGATGTTTGTGGGAGCTTGCTGTGCACAAATTGACTGCCACATTTCCTACATTTCAACAGTGACAAACATTTACAAAGTACTTTTCTGGCTGTAAAGTGCTTTGGGATGTCCTAAGATCATGGAAGGCATGGTATAAATGCAAACCTTTCTTTGTTTCTGGCCATCTTGCCCTGAGCATGCCCGCTGTCAGCAATGTAGGCTGTAGGGGGTCACCTTGTGTGGCTCAGTATCAAATTTTGTTTGATAATTGCTCCTGTGAAGCACCTTGGGACATTTCGCAACATTAATTGACTTATGTAAATGCAAGTTGTTGTTGTAGAGCCACACACAGAAAACAAAAAATAACTTGCGTTTTTTGCAGCATTTTTTATGACCCAAAAATATCCCAAAGCACTTTACAGCCAATGAAGTACCTTTGAAGTGTAGTCACTGTTGTAATGTAGAAAACACAGCAGCCAATTTGGACGCAACAAACTCTGACAGACAGCAATGTGATAATGATCAAATAATCTGCTTTAGTGATGTTCATTGAGAGATAAATATTGGCAAGGAGAACTTCCCAGTTCTTCTACAAATACGTCCACTTGAGAGAACAGACTGGATTTCACCACACCGTTAAATACTTACTTGCGCTGGAATGGACAAGCCTTAACTTTTCCTGGTGAGTTTGGAGTGTACATCTATCACCCAAGTACCGGAACTTCACACTATTAGACGTATTTCAATGTCAAGTCTCCCAGCGAGATATCAGTATATTGCAACTTCTGGAAAAGTTGGCCAACTGGACAGTGCCACCTGATTTCCATGTTTAACTGGACATGAGCAGCTTCCGGAAGTTGTTATCCAGTTTAGTAACCTTGCGTGCAGTTAACCTCACCATTATTTCTACAAGAAAATTCATCCCATGTTCTCTTAGTTTTATCACTTGGTGTGAAACTACGACTTCAATCTTTAATACAGTCTCTCAGTTCAGAGACACTCTACCTGTCCAACTCCCCCATTCACTGAAACTTTCTCTTCCTGAAATTCCCTTACCCAGACTCACAGACACATTCTCCCCATTTAACAATTCCTTAATTAACAGGGATACACCCTCCTCCAACAACCCCATTTACCTGCAATTTAAGACACCATGTCCTAGTTGCTCCCTCCGCTGTGCCGCTCTCTTAATATTTTACCCTCAGTTCAGAAAGTAGTCTCCTTCTTAACCACCCCCAAGTTAACAGAGCCATCGTCCCAACTAATTGACCATCTGCCCCACCCCCACTCCTCCCTCCTCTGTGTTTTACAAGTGTACTTTAGCTCCTTGACATTCTCCCACCAGCACTGGCTGCAGCCAGCCCATCTGACATTGCCGCCTCTTGACTGGGCCAGACTTGGTGCTGCAGTAGGTAATCCCTGATTTATCTAACTACGCAGAAGCCAACCCTACAACAAAGCAGCAAGGTCAAATACCAGCCGCAGCCAGGACTGGGGGAATCAATGAATGGAGTAGCAGCAGCTCCTGACTAGACCCTAGAGGGTAGCAAGTTAGTTGTTGCAGCACAATCTCATTCTTCAACAGCTGATTTATCATCGCAAGAGATCAAAAGTACAAATTTATGTACACTGTATCTGCCTGGCTATGCTACAAGTTCCCCTTGATTACTGCTATTTGTGGGAGCTTCTTGTGCGCAAACTGTCTGCAGTGCTTCCTATATTCCGATGGTGACTACACTTCAAAAGTAGCTCATTGGTCGGAAAGTGCCTCGGGGATGTCTGGCCCAGTCAAGAGGCGGCAATGTCAGATGGGCTGGCTGCAGCCAGTGCTGGTGGGAGAATGTCAAGGAGCTAAAGTACACTTGTAAAACACAGAGGAGGGAGGAGTGGGGGTGGGGCAGATGGTCAATTAGTTGGGACAATGGCTCTGTTAACTTGGGGGTGGTTAAGAAGGAGACTACTTAAGAAGGAGGCTGAGAAAGGCACTATATAAATGGAAGCCTTTCTTGTCTTTTACAGCTCTTTTTTTTTGAAAGACAGAGCATTAGGACTTTGCTTCTCAAATGATGGTTACAAAGCCCACATGGTGACCCGAATACAGCCTATTTGCAATGCCTTATTCCAATGTGCAAAGCTAGTGCAAAAACAAAAATAACCACAACTATCTACATTGGTCTATTTCTGAGAAGTGACTATGAAAAAAAAAAAATCCTTGTTTCCTTTTCCTGAGCTCAGAGGAAACATGTGGAATCACTCCACTGGCAACATGCTCTTCCACATCACTGAGGGATGTTTACAGATAAGCTTTTGCCAATGTTTAACAATGATTCAGCATGAAGAACATTCACAGGACCTGCTACAAACTCATGCAGCATTACAACAGGGACTGCAAAGCACTTTAGGAGAGCTTGAGATTGTGAACAAATGGGACTTCCTAATAAGACTGTATTGATTGTGCAACTTGTTTTAAGGCATTTCTTTTGGTATATTTGTCAATTGCCCATAAATTATATACATCATGTACACGGTTGTGGACAAGTTTGTTTCTAGGGCACTTCCATCTAGGGTAAATTTTGTAAACCATGTTTTACCAATGGCCTCACAATATAGGCCGGAAAATTGCAGACTGTGTATGAGGCCCAGCTAATATATCTTATGACACGAGATATAAAGCTTCTAACTATCTATGAGCTACCTTAGCTGCATTGTAAACAGTTTTTATGGTGGGCACATTGGTCTTCAAACAATTTGCCTGCCAAAGGAATTGAATTTTAAAACCACTGCACAATGTATACAAAAACCAAAATGGCGGATTTCCTCCTGGTCCCCAGCTGTCAATCATTGTGATTTCTCCCCCCTCCCCAGCACTCCAGAGTTTCCTGCAAATCAAGTTTTTGCTGCGACATATCAAAGCAAGTCAATACGTGTTATGTTGACTGGGATACAGAGTCAATCATTGACTAAAAGCTCACTCCCAAATCTCCAGACTTTAAAATTTCATCTAGTGCCCATTGCTTGTCTTGAAGGTCAGTAAGCCCATTGATTTGCCATTGGTTTGGAAACCAGTACAATAGTTGCCGTGCGTTGCTGTTAGCTTAGTTTTTTTATTTAATGGACAGAAAATCAGATCCAGAACTGAGTGGTTTACCTGCCAGAAAAGGCTAAACAGGCTGGGGATCCTTTTCATAGAAAAGGGGAGGGAGTGACCTATTAGAGGTCCATTTCCATGGCCTCGTTCCTCCATTTCTCTGTAGCCTCCTCTAACCCTACAAGCATTCAAAGTCAAAGCAAAATACAGTGAACGTTGCATCGAACTGAAACATTAATTCTGGTTCTCTCTCCACAGTTGCTGACAGACATGCTGAGTATTTCCAGCATTTACTGTTCTTATTTCAAGCATTTAAAGCCTCTGTTTTCCTCTATTTTGCTCTCTTGCACATCCCCAATTGTAATCACTCCACTCTTGGTAGTTTGCCTTCAGCCACTTAAGCGCTAAGCTCTAGAATTCCTTCCCTAAACTTCTCGCCTCTCTACCTTTCTTTCCTCCTTTTAAGTAATACACTTAAAACCTGTCTCTTTGACCAAGCTTTTGGTCACCCTGTCCTAATATCTCCAGATTTGGCTTGGTGTCCAGTTTTGTTTGATAAAGCTCCTGTGAAGTGTCTTGGGACATTTTACAACATTAATATAAGTGCATAGGCTTGGATAGAGATAAAGAGCAGGAGAGATGTAAAACCATCTCCAGCTCACTATCACCCACTTTACACTACAGCGTAAAATCAAAATAATCCTCATTATAGGCTGAATTTTATGGGGCCTGTGTGAGCAAGATAGGAGGCAGGGGATGCGAAAAAATCTGGAGGGAGGCTGCAGGGTGGAGTGTCCACACCCATCATGGCATTTTGCCAGTTGGGGGAGAGGAGGTAGAGGGCAGCCCTCCAGCCCAGACACCAATTCTGCAACTCACATCACTCCTGGCATTTTGCCATGGTGCCACATGAGGAGACCACCTGATAAACCTTGGTGGTCTCTCCTGTGGGCTGAGGAGGGGGGAGGGGGCATTCTGCGGCCTAGGGAGAAGCCCCAAGCAGCAATGGCCACTCCCACATCAATATCTCACCTCCCTGACCAACAATACCCCCTCCCCACCCTGGCACTACCTGGGCCTGCCTGTGACCCCCAATCCCATGTAACTTGCTGTGAGGCTGGTGTTGAGTCTTGCAGCTGGGTGCAGCCCCACCAGTGGCCACCGCTCTCGGCGGCGCTGCTGGGACCGAAGAGGTGGCAGCCCTCTGATGGACCTAGAATCTAGCTGAGGTTTCTCCAAATGGTCAAGGTAGGGTTTCCTCCTGCTTTCTGGCCCATTATCAGAGGTCACCACCACCCCAATAAAATCCAATCCTATAACTTTCAATGAGCTATGGTTGACCTGTATCCTAACTACATTTACCTCTCTTGGTTCCATATCCCTTAATAAATTGGCAAGCAAAAATCTTTCAGTCTCAACTTTAAAATGACTAACTGCACTATTGCCTTTTGTAGGAGGGAGTTCCGCACTTCTTTAACTCTTCAAGCGAAGAAGTGTTTCCTAACTTCTCCTCTGAATGGTTAAGCTCAGATTTCAAGGTTATGACTCCTTGTCCTAGATTCCCCTGTGGAAAATATTTCCCTTTTTAGACCTTAATAATCCCTTTCAAAATCATAATACATCAGTCAAATTGTTCCTTAACCTTCTATATTTCAGGAAATACAAGCTTAGTTTATGTACTGTGTCCAACAACAGGCAACCAATACATGTGTTAATGGATGGGTTTTGGATGTAGTTTTCTATACCTTTTCCACAATTTCATGTGTGCGGACGAAAGGAGAAAGTTGACAGTTCCATCAAGGAAACATTTTTTTTCTCCTCCTGCCCAGGTACCTCCAGAGTGTTGACCCTACTGCATTTTTGTGATACTGCTTGGGAAGGGAACAACTAATAAGGTTTCCATGGGATGTGTTCTACCACTGCATATCAAAACATGAATAGTCACTTGCATTGGGTAAAGAAGAAAATAGTTATTTTTTTTTAAATAAGTAACAAATATTTGAAACGCTTGTGGACTTTAGAAATCTGAGTATAATTCAGTAGAGTGGTATGGACCACAGTGTACCACAGACGAAGCAGTTCAGACGATGTGTGGAGGCTGTTAGAATGTACATCTGTTTCCTGTAGCAGCAGAACTCTCCCCGTTCCTCCACCACCCCCACCCAAACACCCCTACCCACCCTACTTTTGCAGTAACTGAAGACAGCTTTTCGTACCACTGAGCTAGTCAAAGTGCTTTTCTCAGTCAATAGCCTTCACTGGACTTGCACAGAAAGCAGAAACAACTTACCTTGCTAATTTGAGAACTTTGCAAGGATTATTAAATAAAGCATCATGGAAGAAACAGGCCTTTTGATGTTCTCGTCATTGTTAATTCTCATTGGACCCGGTGAGTAGATCTGGTGAAACTTCATAAAATTCTATCTTTGTCCGTCTTCCTCCTTTTACAAAGAAACTTGATTGAAGATTCAAGGTGATAGATGTCTATGCTGGGGATGACTTTTTCTTTGTCTGGAACATCAAAGAGTGGGGCAGTGGAATTAGTTATTGGGTGTTTTTGCAAAGAACAAGAGAAGACATGACAGGTTAAATGGTATTCCTCTGCACTGTAAATACCAATGGTCCAATAGCTTTAAGTTTAGGGAGGATTACAGTATATGGAAAAAAATGACATATTTTAGATTAATTGTTTTACTCTTGATACATTAGCAAAGTAAAATTTAATAAAAACTAATCTAACTGCAGTGGCTTTGTATAATTGTGCAAATTGCTTAAGTGTCCTAATGATTACGGCCTTGATAGTGTGGTGGTTATGTTGCTAGTCTGGCAATCTTGTGGCACAGCCTCAATCCCAGGGAAGTGAGTTCAAATCACCACCATGAGAGGTTGAGAATTTTAATTCAGTTAAAGAACAAGATCTGTAACTAAATACTTTGTATGCATGACAGTGCCTATGGGGGTGTTGTTAAAAACCCAACTGGTGCACAAATGTCATTTAAGGAAGGAAAAATCACATTAGTGATAGCCAAAGATTTGGACTGGGCTGAAAGCTATTGTTGAGTCCTGGCCTCAAAACGAAAATGTCAATCTAAAGGCACAACCCTTTAAACAAAAACAAAAACAGGAATTTGTTTTATAATTAAAGCCAATCTCCTGCCGCATGGTACTTGGAGAATTAAGAGCAACACAATGGTAAATTTTCACAGTAGTGTTACAGATCAGCCACCCATTACAGAAACCTCCTGATTTTCACTTCCACTGAGCTGAACTGGGATTTCTCAATAACAAACAGCCAATCCTTAACGCCAGGTTCTCAAATTGAAAATCCAGTCCAAAATAATCATGTAAAGTGGGGTTGGATAGTAAGGATTAATTGGACCAGTGAGGGCAGCTATAAATTAGTCCTTGATTTAACGTCATGCATTACATATTTATTTTTACATAATGCTTTGAAAAGAAAAAAAACATTTTTTATTATTTTGATGATTTTTTTTTTAATCAGTTACGGTTAAAGGCTATTGCAGTTTGAGAAGCAGAAAAGTAGATTTGTTTGGAACAAAGAAGCTGCTCTACTATATAGCCAATTATGGAGCTGGTGGTGTGGGGGTGGGGCAGTGGCAAGACTCGATGTGCTACAGAACAAAAACAGAATTACCTGGAAAAACTCAGCAGGTCTGGCAGCGTCGGCGGAGAAGAAAAGAGTTGACGTTTCGTGTCCTCATGACCCTTCAACAGAACTAAAATAACTATTATTATTATTATTATTGATGTGCTACAGTGCTACCACCTGCAGGAGGCCATAATTATGATGTAACAAATTTGTATATCATTATAACTGTGAATATAGGAATTTATAAAGGATAAAATTTGGAAAAAGGGGTGACAAAAATGTGACAGATTGAAGCTAGGTTTTGTCGACAAGCGGCATGTACATTTTTAATGTGTTACAGGTACTTTTTTACAGGGACTTGGTGGAAATACTTTGAACTGAAAAAGCTTGCCGATACTTTCCTTCCTCCTTAAGGCAAGACAGAAATCACTGCAATGATACATTACAAATGCTTAATGCACACCTAACAAATTTCTCTTTCTGTTTTCTTTTCTTGGAGGTGTTAACCTTCTAATATAATTGGGTTACTGCCTCTTTAAAATAATATAGAGTGAAATTTGGATGTATTAAGCAGTTGTGCTCCACCAATTCGCTTTCATCATTTGGACCCTGTTCTTCAGAGGAACAATCTATAAAATACAGACATGTATAATAGAATAAAATACACACTAATAAAACAAAAAAAAATCTCCCCCAACCATTTCACCAGTCCTCCTTGACCCCTCCATAGGTCCCTTTGTGATGTGACACTGATTTCAGATCAGCATTTAAACAAAGGTCCTCCCAGTAATGATTTTCAGTCAGTTGCTAGGATATTTGCAAGAGTGGATGAAGACATTTTGTGCTTTGATTCTCCCTTCCCTTTGTAGTGATGCATCCATTTGTCCCTCATCTAGATGGTTCTGGCAAAAGTGAGGACTCATCATGCACATAGTCACAGTAGACCATCCATTTTTACAGTGAACTGGGCGAGGGGCTGCAGAAGGTGCACTTGCACGTGCTTTGTCAATTAAAAGTGGAATAGTTTCCAATGGACAGGTCAAAAGAGCGGTCCTTTCTCGGGCCAGGATTTTCCGTTCGTCGGGTGAGCTCAGCAGGAGCGGGCAGGGGCGGTCGCGGAGCTGACTGCTCCACCGAAACTTTTAATTTAATTTGTAACAGCTTCAGGAAAGCTCATCCCGCTCGTGGATGAGGTTTCCTAAAAAACGTAAAGGCCGCTCGGCCTTTCCGCCTGGCCCCGCCGACCGTAGGGTTGGACGGGCAGCGTAAAATTCCGGATAATTTCCCGGTTAATGGCCTTAATAGGCCTATCAATTATCGGCGGACCCGCATCTGCAATAATAAAGTCCTGTGCCTGGAAATCTGTGACTCAAGTTTGAGCTGAACAGGAAGAAACATGATTTACTGTTGTGGCAGCACAGAGGCTTATCAGATTTGCTTTAGTTTGGAGGGTAGTCTGGGAAATGCAGACCCTTTACTAAAGCATAGAAGGTTCAGAGGAGATCTGATAAGGGAACTAAAATCTGTCAACAATTTCCAATAAGGAAGCAGGGGAAAATCTATTTCCGTTGGCTGTTGAGTCAATAATTGGTTTGCACACATTTAAGACAATTACCAAAAGAACACAGGACAGCTAAGATTCTTTTTAATGCAGTGGATTGTTAGCAAATGGAAAGCCCTACCAAAAGCAAAATCTATAATAGCTTTTAAAGGGAAACGAGTAAATAACTTAAAAAGAGCATTTGAAAAGGTTTTGTGAAAATGGTTTAAATAGTTCGGTCTTACACCATCGATGTCTTATTCCTTATTAAAACTATTACTCTCCAACTTGGCTATTGCCAGTACTGCCTTCATCTCTACTCCCTTAAGCCCATGGGATGCAGGTATGAACAGATATGGTGGTCAATTGGTTTAACCATTTACTGCCAGATCTGCATAAAGCAACATCTGGTGATGTTCTAATATGCCAAAAGAGTTAAATATTCCAGGATCATCCTGGAATGCAAAGGAAACACCCAGCTTCTTTTCTCTACTGCAAGACCTTTTCTTAAATCCATCTCTCCTGTCTCCTCCATTCACACCTCCAAGAAGAGCAAGGAATTCCTGGACTTCTTTGGATAGTCCCAATTTTAGTGACAATCAGTGCCACTTCCTCCCCTTCTACTAGCCCACTGGACCAACCTTCCTCGAAAGTCCTCCACTGCATTACCACTGAACTTGAATCTTTGACTG
Source organism: Carcharodon carcharias (assembly GCF_017639515.1). Taxonomy (NCBI): domain Eukaryota; kingdom Metazoa; phylum Chordata; class Chondrichthyes; order Lamniformes; family Lamnidae; genus Carcharodon; species Carcharodon carcharias. Next base: position 114,712,542 of record NC_054483.1, on the reverse strand, counting down.
GTTTCTCTCTCACCTTCCCTCACGCCCTCGCCGAGCTTATCATCCACGACACCCAATTCAATTCCTCGATCCTATTCCCACTAAACTGCTGACCACTCACTTTCCTTCCTGGCTTCCATGTTAGCTGATGCTGTAAATGGTTCTCTCCCTACCACCACCCCGCACCCCCCACTCCCCACCCACCACCCCTCATCCATGTCTTTATTATTCCAATGCACTTCTGAGAGGTCTCCCACATTTTACTATCCAAAATTCTGCTGCCTGTAACTGAACTCTCATCCTCCCCCATCACCCCTGTGCTCACTGACCAAATTGGCTTCTGGATGAGCAATGTTTCAATTTTAAAACTCTCATCCTTCTTTCAAATCCCTCCATGGCCTCACCTCTCCCTATCTCGGTAATCTCCTCCAGCACTACAACCCTCCAAATCTGCACTCCTCTACTTCTGACCCCTTAAGCATCCCTGATTTTAATCACTCCAACAATGATGGTTATGCCGTCAGCCGTCTGGGTCCTAAGCTCTCAAATTCTCTCCCTAAACCACCCTGCCTGTCTACTTCTCATTCCTATTTTAAGCCCTCTTTAAAACGTTATGACCAAACTTTTAGTTACCTGTCCTTATTTCCATTTTTCCTTATGTGGCATGGTATTAAATTTTGTTAGATTACTCTCTTGTAAAGCACCTTTAGATGTGTTGTTACGTTAGAGACACTATTTAAAAACCAATTGTTGTTGCTGCACACAGTTGGCACAATTAGCTGTATAATCTTTTTCTGAGCTATTTTCTTCTATGATCCTACGAATTCTCCAATTGCAGGGTATATTTTTATTTCTAGATTGCTTTTTACTTGGTCAATTATCTATCTGGAGGCAAAAACAGAATTACCTGGAAAAACTCAGCAGGTCTGGCAGCATCAGCGGCGAAGAAAAGAGTTGACGTTTCGAGTCCTCATGACCCTTCGACAGCAAGTTCTGTCGGAGGGTCATGAGGACTCGAAACGTCAACTCTTTTCTTCTCCGCCGATGCTGCCAGACCTGCTGAGTTTTTCCAGGTAATTCTGTTTTTGTTTTGGATTTCCAGCATCCGCAGTTTTTTTGTTTTTATATCTATCTGGAGGGTTAGTCATCGTTGTGCTAAGGCAAATAGTCTTCCATTGTCCATTGTACCTTTACTGTGGAATTTTGTTAGGTGTAAATCCCATCAGTTTACAAAATAAGTACTGGGTTTCTGTTGCAGTTCTCTAGTTTATGTTAATATGTGAAATTGAGGGAGCAGGAGGAACTCAGTAATGTGAAAGTTTGTGCTGCATGCATCACGCTCCACATTCTGTTCATCACCGAGACCACAGCAGCACAAGAAGATGATGTCAAGCAGAATTTGCTCAACTACAGACTGAGTTATTTTTAAAAGACATTCTCAGAATGACTGGAAAAGTTACTGAGAAATGTAATTAACCCATTACGGATGTTTCTCATTGAACATGATTGAATTTGTTTACAGTTCACTCTTTCTACCTATTCGTGGAGCTTTACCTGTGAAAGCTCTGGTCTGAGCTTAATATTTCATCAGTACATTGCTACAGCATAATATTGGGCTGAATTTTCCCAGAATGGCACTAAGTGCGGTAGCGGGCGGGTAAAATGGAATCCTAGACACCGATGAAAATGGCGGGGTTTCACGCCGTATCTTCCTGAGCCCGCCTCATTGTATATTCACTCCCGCGAAACACGCCATTTCCATGGCGGGCGGGCTTTCGTTCGCCTGTTCACCACCACCCCGCCTCCATCTTTAAAAGGCAGCCGCCGGCAAAGCACTCATCGCCACCAGCTCACCACCGCTGCCTGGGAGATGTGGCCTGCAAAGACAAAAAGGACTGCAGCCCCCCCCAGCTTCAACGACGGGTCCCTCGAGTGACTGCTGGATGCCCTGGAGGCCCAACAGGATCTGCTCCACCCCCGCTCTGGCCGCAGGGTAGCAATGTTACCAACCCGGCTTGGTTGGCCATGGCACTGGTGGTCGGCGTGAACACCCTGCAGAGGAGGACAGCCACCCAATGCCACAAGAGGATGAATGATCTCCTCTGTTCCACCAGGGTAAGTCACTCTTCTCATCACTCCCAACTCACACCCTCAGGGCCCTCACTCACTGCCAGTGTGAGGGACATCACCATTCACTCTCTCACACTCACTGTCATTGTCCTCATCCCGTCCATGGGACCACTCACCACCCACACAGGCCAGGCACACTTATCATCTGGCCTGGCAGCCGCCCTGATACATCCTCCCCATCGCTGTCCTTGCAGGACAAACTGGCTCACAACAGGAGGGGAAGGTCGCGGACAGGTGGAGAGATGCCGGAAATCAAAGTTCTGACAGAATTCGAAAACAGAGCCATCCAGCTGGCCGACGATGACCAGGACCGGTCCTGTGCTGACGGTGAGGTCAGCGCTGCTCTACCAAGTGAGGATCCAGCAGTGCAAAATCCATCAGATAACCATGCTGTGAGTGGTATGTCCTGTTTCACAGGCCACTGCCATGCACTAATTATCTCCCCTTGCTTCCGCAGGCACACCGAGCAGCCGATGGAGTCCATGACCCAGAGCCTCCAATCAAGCTCTGGAGAAACCTCTGAAGTGGAACCTGAAGGCACCCTCCCTAAGTCCCATCACAGCGCTCACTCTCACCCTCCACCAGCGCAGAGACACACACCTCGGTGGGACCTAGCTTTAGAGTAGCCTCGGGACCACAATCTGGTGAGCACATCACAATGTCTGATCCACAGCAGGCGGAGGCACGGACTTCCTAAGTCCCCGGCACTCGGACGACTGCTGGAGGCCAGAATGTTGCTGAGTCCAAGTCAGATAACAAGCCTCTGGACTCGGTCATGTCACAGTTGCTGGAGCTGCAAAGGCAAGCTCGGGAACATCAGGAAGGGATGTCCGCTGCACTCCTCAAATTGCAAGGCATGATGGAGGAGTCCGTCCGTCATCAGGCTGGGGTGATAGCGCCGGCATTGCAACACATCATGGTCAACACTGGTAGGATGGTGGCCGCCATGGAGACCTTGGTCCAAGACGTCACTCCTGCACTGCTGCGCAGGCTTAACTCCATTGCTGATGTCATCGTTGGCCTCCAAAAGTGTGTATGTGAGAGGGCTGCTGGACAGCTCGCTCTCACTCCAGCTACCCCTTCCTCTCACGGAGTCAGCCAGTGGCCTCGGGCACCCACAGACAGGAGGATCAGCAGGTGCACACTCCGGAGCCATTCACCTAGGTGACTCTGGGAGTGACCAGCCCACCCGAATCCCCGCTTCCTGTGACCTCCACAGATCCAGCTTCACAGGCCGAGGAGGGTGCCACTGCCACACAGCAGGACCCCGAAAGCAAGCCAGGGCCCTCCAAGTCTCGGGCCTCCAGAGGACGCCCGCCAAAGCCATCACAGACAGGGCGTCGCAGTCAGCAGGCTGCCTCTACCTCCGCTGTGGATGTCTGGGGAGCACCAAGATGTAGCTGCAGGGCTAGGACAGTTAAGGAGAATTAGTTGCACAGCCTGGGCACGAGTGTTAATCACTTGTACATAATGTTCACTATTATCAATAAACTCCCAAGAGTGTCTCCCTGCCTATGGCTCCTTGTTCTGATGAGCAGTGTTCTTGTCTGTACAAGATAAAAGGCAGGTGTCTCAGTCCAGGGCCTCTTCCCTGTGTCTGTGCAGCCTTCAAACCAAAGTGATGGTCCAGCCTCACATTCCCTGGAAACATTACTGATGCCTACACCTCGGCAGTGCTGGTCATTGCTGCCAGAATGTAGTGGGCAGGCACCACAGAGTTCTCTCATACTCTGCTTGCTCTCAACATCTTAAAGGTGGGGCTGGCCCCCATCACACCAGCATCTGCGACCAGTGATGCTGTGCACCAGCTCCTGAAGGGCTGAGATGCTGAAGGTGGACACAGCATCAGATGTGTCTAAAGTTTCATGGCTGCATCTCTGAGCTGGCCCCGATCATGGAGCGCAAGCGAGCTGCCCTCAGCCAGACAGGAGTCAGACATTCTCAAAGGCCATGTGAAGATCTATGGAGTGTCCTCACTGCATGTCATCATCATCCTCCTGCAATCGAATGACTATTAGGGCCTCCGCTGTATCTCCATGATAGGAACATTCTCTAAGAGGGCATTGGTGCTGAGATAAGCCAGACTGGAGTCAAACGTTCACAACTGCAATGTGAGGATCTATGGTGTCTCCTCACTGCATGTCACCATCATCCTCCACAAATCTGGCAGCTATGAGGGCCTCCCGAGTGCGCCTGCCTCATCCGGCCAGTGCGAGACCCTCATCCCCGTCGTCATCACCACCAAGGACCCCCTCACCCTCATCCCCGTCAGCATTCTCCTCATCGGAGGAGACCTCCAGCTCCTCCATCTCCTCTTCAGCCAGCTCCTCATCCTGTTGCAGCGCCAGGTTGTAACGGGCGCAACAGACAATGATGATGTGTGACACCTTCTGCGGACTGTATTGCAGGGTTCCACAGACCGGTCCAGGCACCAGAACCTCATCTTCAGCATCCCGATGGTCTGCTCCACCAAGTTGCGAGCTGCTGCCTGAGCCTCATTACAGCGTCGCTCTGCTGCAGTCTGAGGCCACCGCATGGTTGTCATCAGCCACGGCCTCTGTGGATAGCCTTGACAAAGGGACAAGGAGCCATCCCTGCAGCCACTGTGGACCCTGGGAGACTGCAGGGATCTGCGAGCGACTCAGGATGTAGGCATCATGCACAATCCCTGCAGGATGTGTTTCTGGTGGTCGCACACCAGCTGCACATTCAGTGAGTGGAAGCCCTTGCGGTTGATGAGGTCCACTGAGTGTAGCGATGGAGACCTGAGCACCACATGAGTGCAGTCAATCACAGCCTGCACCTGTGGGAATCCCGAGATCAGGGCGAATCCAATGGCCCTTGCATCCTGGCTGTCCCGGTCCTGGGCGAAATGCACAAAGTTGTTGCCATGGAGAAAATGGCATCCGTGACCTCATGGATGTATTTGTGGGTGGCAGATTGTGAAATCCCACAGGGGGTCACCTGTGGAGCCCTGAAAGGAGCAACTGGCATCGAAATTGAGCACCACAGTCACTTTCACAGCCACTGGCAGTGGATGCCCTCCATGTCCCCTTGGTGCCAAGTCCTGCAGTAAGTGGCAGATGTGAGCCACCAGGTCCCTACACATGCGCAGCCGTCGGTGACACTGGTTCTCAGTCACCTGTAAGAATGGCAGGCGGCGTCTATAGACCCTGGGTGTTGCTAGGCGCCGACCAGCCACGGCTCACTGTCACTCCTGGGCAGCGTGTACGGGAGCCCCTGCTGCCCCTTCTTCATGAGGTTGCTGCTCCTGCCTTTGTGCGGCCAGGAGCCTCAGTCACTCTCTCCTCCATCTTCTACAGTCTCTGTAGGCCATCAGGCACACAGCTAGGGCACCAGGATCCATGGTCCTGATGTGGTCCTCCTGCAGCATGAGAAAGAGAGACGTGGTTATCCTGGCTGTACTTAGCACCTTTCCTGGCCCTGTGTAACTGCCCCTTAATGCTCCCTGGACAGTGCTGGTCACCCCTCGGATATCCAGAGACGAGTCCGCTGCATGGCTGTCCTGTCAACCTGTGATGCAGCGAAACCAGGGATGCTGAGATTGCAAAGGGCTGTGAGCTCCTCCAGCAGTGACTGCTCCATGGCCAGTGTTGGCAAGGAGATTGTACAACGTGTGCAGTCCAACTGCTCTGGGGCCCAATAAAGTGGTGGCAGACTCAAAGTCTGTGTCAGGGGAGTAACGGGGTGCGGGGGGGTGTAAGATATGGAGCGCTTGGTGGTCCTTTTGGTGCCTCCGCATTGCTTGCATTGTGGGGGGTGGGGGCAGGCTAGGAGCCTGACCCCAATCGTATCACTGTGGCTGTGCCTGATCTGTCTTGGTTGCAGAGGGATGGTCAGTTTATACAGGCGAGCCTAATGTGTGGCCATTTCCCTCGCTTACCCTGTCCCCCATCTGTGGCATGGGAAGCAGCGCCAGGGCAGCACTTGACCCCCCTCCCACCCCCTCAGCAGTCGCCGCCAAGACTGGCCAGCACTTGCCCCTGGACATCCACCACCCCCCTCAACAGTCGCCTGGGGCTCCAGGCATCAGGTTCCCCCACCTACCCCCCCCCCACCCCACCCCCCTCCCCCAGCGTCCCTTGGTGCCCCTGAGGCCTGTAAACAGCAGGCGAGCTGTGGTAGAACGCTGCTGCTCACTCACCTCAGTTCCCCCAAAGTGAAGGCCGCCCAGTGCACGTCGCCTGCGTGCTGTTGTGAAACAGGTCACCGTGCTTTCCCGCTGGCGTGGATGGACGATACTGCGGGGCCCCAAGACCCTGGTGGGTTGGCCTTTTAATGATGTGTTGATGTATTCCCCCACCGACCGATGGTGGGAAATGTGGCCCGCTGTTGGCGGGCTGGGCGGAAGGTCGCGACCTCCCTTCACACCGTTGTGGAGCGGGTCCCGCCATATTCTCTGCACACACACCACCCTATCACACCTGTCGCCAGTGGGCTCGGAAAATTCCGTCCATTATGTTTAATCCAGTAAATGACTTAACAAAGCAAAACACTGCAGGTACTGGAAATCTGAAACGCTGGAAACACTCAGTAGTTTAGGCAGCACCTAAACAGTGTTAATGTTTCAGATCAAGATGATTATTTGAACTGAGCTACTATAATTATTAACCCTTATGCAATGTAACTCTGCAGAATCGACCTTCCGATAAAAATAAATGCTTGCATTTATCTAGCAATTTCATGGTCATCAGTTAGCTCAAAGTACGTTACAACCAATGAATGACTTTTGAATTGTACTTACTTTTGTAACGTGGAAAATACGGCAGCCAATTTGCACACAGCAAACTCCCACAAAAAGCAATGTAATACTGACCAGATAATCTATTTTTTGTGATTTTGATTGAAGGATTGGTCAGGGCTCCAGGGATAACCCCCCTGCTCGTCTTTGAAATAGTGCTTGAGATCTTTTACATCTACTTGAGAGGACAGATGAGGCCCTGGTTCAACAGCACTAACTCAGCCTAGATTTTTGTGCTTAAGTTCCTGCAGTGACATTTGAACACACAACCTTCTGACTCAGATACGAAAGTGCTATCAACTGGACCATGACTAACACACAAAGCATGGTGCAACATTAGCTATGGGGAACTCTGGAAATGCTAACAGAGAAATTACAGCAAACTGGAAGGGGTTAAATAAACAATAAACTGATTATTCAGTATCACATACTATATTATAAACCATGGCCAAAACACTGGTTGAAACCAATTCTTCTGTTGGGTGCTCACTGGGTGAATGCTAGTGGTAAAATTAATTGTGACTGGACCTTGACACTGGATCTTGTAAACCTCAATACAACAGATGGCACCATGAGGTCTCCTTGGAAAAATAACCTTCTTAACTAGTCTTCATACCACGAAGGCTTCGGATTTATTCATGCAATAATTCCAGGTTGTGTGAAGTCGCAGCTGCCAACTTGCAATATTAAACCAATGTCTGTCCTCTCAGGTGGATGTAAATGATTCCATGGCATTGTTTCAAAAGGAGAGCAGTGGAATTCTCCTTGGTGTCCTGGCCAATACTCATCCCTTAACCAACATCACTAAAACAGATTATCACAGTGCTGTTGATGGGAGCTTGTTGTGCGAAAATTGGCTGCCACATTTCCTACATTAGAAAACCTCACCCGCTGACTGCATACATTTGCTGTGGGTTATGAGTATCACTGGCAAGGCCGGCATTTATTTGCAATCTTTAGTTGCCCTTGAGAAGATGAGGGTGGGCCAGCTTCTTGAACTACTGCAGTCCATGTGGTGAAGGTGCTTTCACAGTGCTGTCAAGTAGGGGGTTCAGGATTTTGACCCAACAACAATGGAGGGACTGCGATATATGTCCATGAATCTGCCTTGGCTGAGAAACTTGGAGATTGTGGTGTTCTCAGGCATTTATTGTCCTTGAATCTCTGGTCGTTGGAGGTCATGGGTTTGGGAGATGAATGATGGACTGGGTGAACTGCTTTGTCTTGATGGTGCTCAGCATCCTGAGCTTTGCTGCACGGGGGTGGTTAGTGCTATTTCTTGATATGCAACAATCATCAGGTGAGACCCCAGGCAATAAAAATCAGAATCTGAAAGTTGTCCTGTTAATCTCCGACAAGCCATTTTGCAAGTGTTATATGGTAGAGGCGCTGGTCTTAAAAGCAGTAGACATTGCTGGGTTCTGCAAAGAGTCAATAGTTTTGGTTTACTGAAGATATTCTGTTATGTTTTTATCTGTTTTGTACACAGGTTCCTGTCGTATGAAGCTAGATAGCAACACAGAGACAAAAGGTGTGAAAGGACGGTCTGCCCTGCTCCCATGTGTATTGACTGGCTTCAATGAAAATTTATTCCAGATAATCAACATCAGCTGGTATAAATACCTGACAAGGGAAACAGTGGTTTATACTAATGGTGCTCAACTTAACATAACAGCAAAACAGTATGTGAGTCGTGTCAGGATGAATCCAACCTTCCAGGCCAACATGTCCTTACAGATCAGTGATTTGCTAAATAACGATAGCGCTTATTATCGATGCGAGATTATGTGGAGCTATAAAGGGATGGTGAAGAAGAGGAGTCTCCAGAAAGATGTTTTTCTAGATATCGAGGAAGGTAAATAATGATACAATATTACAACGGAACAAAAAATGGCTTCTGTAAAAAGAAAAGGCGGGTCCAGGTTTTGAGGGTAGACCTTCTCCAGGAGGGTCCAAGCGCACAACATTTCTCTGTCTTTTCGTTGTTTGAAACGCTGCTGTAAATTTCTGGCATGTTTAGCATTGTACTTCAATTTGTCACTGTTTTCTGCTTTTTCATCTGCTCGTTGTGATGCTGTCCCTGTTGTCAGTTTGTATTTTTGTTGAAGTTTTTGGTAGATCAGAATGCTACCATTTGTTCACATGCAGAAGGTAAATGACCAATAATGCTGGAAATGTATATCTGCTCGATAGACTCAGATCAGATATAACACTTGGTTAAAACGAAACATTGAGGCGAAACTACTCCAAAACACTAATTATACCAAAAACATTCATTGTGTGCACAGATAGAGGAATATCATTTTTTACTCGTTGAAACTAACAGCAGGAGGAATTTTACCCCCAGGCAATGGGCAGAATTTTCCTGCCTTATTGGTGGTGTGAGCTGGCAATAGGGCAAGAAGGCCAAACACCGGTTTCACGACGTTGCGAAACCAGTTTGCGATCATCCTCTCAGCTCATCAATGACGGGTAACACTTCCCGCTATCGGACGTCGGGAACCTCATTGTAATAAATCTGCATATCATTATTAAGGCCAGCCCACCAGAATCATCCCTCCAGGCTGGACCATCCTCCCACATCAGCGGGAAAACACGCCAGTGCAGGACAACCGTGACATGCAGATGTCGGGGACTTACCGCCAGGGCCTTGCTCACATCTCGGACATTCGAGGAACAGAAGATGCTGGAGCCCGAAAGCAATGGGACCCTGGAGGAACGTCCATTGCATGCTGGGTGGATTCTCACGGACATGGCTCTGCTGCGAAGCAGCTCATGGAAGGTGGAAAGTGACTGTTGAGGGTCTGCTTACAATGGATGATGGTCAAGGGGCTGGAGAGGGAGGTCCAGCTGTGTTTGGGAGAGGAAAATGGACCAGCGGGGGGGGGGGGTTGGTGGGAGAGGAAGGTGTAGGATTGACTGGGAGAGGAAGAGGTGTCATGGGAGTGAGGTTAGGAATGGGGAACCGCAGGTGCCCGGGTTGGTGAGGTTGGGAGGGGGGGGCGGGAGGCAACGAATGCGTCGGGCGGGGCGAAGTTTGAAGGGGGAGAACGAAGGTGTCGGGGGAGGTTGGGAAGACGGACCATCACGGCGTTCAATAGGCGCTCGAAGGTCGTGACATTAAACCAGGGGGCTGCAGTCTTCTTACCATATCTTCCGTGCAGCAGTCCTGGGTTGGAAGCACTGAGAGGTACGCGTGCGGCCGCTCTTTAAATATGACGCCCAGCGTGATGGATCGGCGAGGTGAGGGCATGGCAGGAGAATGAGAGCCCGCCCACCTACCAGCGAAACAGCGTTCCTGGGGATGCATAATTAGCATGGCAGGATTGGGATGATGCGGCATGAAAAGCCACCATTGCGGGCGGTTGGTCGGTAATATGTCGTTTTTCCTGCCGCTACCCCACTTAGTGCAAATCTGGGCTAGTTCCACCCCATAACTCCATTGCCCACCTGAGCCACCTTGTAATGTCTCCGAGATTAATTAATATTAACGTGTACCAAATTCCACAGAGTTCTGCGGCTTCACACACTCTAGGAAATAGCTTGGGACTAAACCGGTGCATTTCATTTGGAACCGTCACAAGCATCATTCAGAAAGGACTTCTGTCACGTAGCTTGGTCATTACAACATCTTGTTTTTTTCATGGTAAAAAAACATTTTTGAGGGGCACTGAATGAAACTTCCAAATGAATACTTCTCACTCCCTAAGGCAATCAAGCAAAAACTGCAAAATATTGATCCATTGTCACATCTTTACTATTCACCTTTGGCCGCTGTAGTCCGTGCCCAACCCTAAAATGATCCATCCCCTTCCCAAACATTCAGTTCCTTTACGCATCATTTAACTGTACAATCTCAGCTGTTCTTCTTGAACTTTATTCCATAGGTTGACAAATCTACTGGAAAAAAATGGGAGGAAAGGTTAATGGACCCATGAAAGCTTTTTATGCAACAAGTGATTGTCCCTGATAGGTAGAAATTCAAAAGATGCCTTCAAAACATCTGAAGGAACAAAAATATTAAGGGCAGGGGGGGGGCTAACTGGGTTGTCCTTCAAAAGAGCCAACAGAGACTCGATAGGCCGAATGGTCTCCTTCTGCACATGTCAACATGTGCAGTGCTAATTTGTCCACCCTTTAGCAATGCTGAGTCCTGGGAAGGGCAAAATCAAAGCCTAAAATAAAGGCCTAACAGCACTGTGGGTCTACCTACACTACATGGACTGTAGCAGTTCAAGAAGGCAGCTCACCATCACCTTCTCAAGGGCAATTAAGGATGGAGAATAAATGCTGGCCCAGTCAGCGATGTCCACATCCTGTAAAAGATTAAATAAAACAGGAGCCAGTTTAAGGAGAGCACTGAAGTTTTCCTGACTCTCTAATTAAGCAAACTTGGAGAGACCACAGTTGCCTATAGTTCATTTGAATGGCAGCTGTTTAGCGGCTCATTCCTATAACTGGGATTGTGCTCGTCTCTCACAAACTTGCTTAGATCCCTTCTAAAAGGATCATATTTACTCCATACTTATCACACACAGCTTGACAGCTTGTTCCTGAAAAAAAAGTGCTTCTTATTTCTGGTCTCACTGGAGACTTAATCATTTTAATGGTCTGCCAATACTGAGCCAGAAGATTGTGGATTCAAGACAAACTCCAGTACTTCAGCACCAAAATCAAGGCTGGCGCTCCAGTGCAGAACTGAGGAGGTGCTGCACTGCCAGAGGTGCCATCTTTCAAATGGGACATTAAACAGAGGCCTCATCTGTGGTCATATGCCTTTAAGCAATAACAGCGGGCCATGTGATCCAGTTTCAGTTTCACTTTGGCCTGTGAGCAGAACACGGCACACACAGCTCTGCTGCTGTCTTCCAGATTTCTACCTTTGTATAAATGCTCTCTCATCTGCCTAATCTAAGTAAATGAAACCACAACGTATTTACCCAATCCCCTAGGAGTGATCGATGCCTTTATATCATTATAAAAATACAACATAGTGCTCAGCTTAAGTACAGGTGTGACACGGTGGAACAGCCTTAGATCCTGCTACATGGCATGAGACGACCCTTGAAGTTTTGGCCAGGTCGCTACGAAGTCAGAGTGTCAGAGGGTGTTGCAAAAGCAGCGTGCTGACTGCGCAGAGAGGCTTGGAAGGCGCAGTGAGACAGTGCTCAGCTAAAGAGCTGGTAAGCAGGCGAATCCCTCCTGGTGAGGTTGCAGCGCAGGGGCCTGCCAGTTCCTCGAATGGGACAGCGCATCGAGAGGACAAGCACCGGGTTTGCTGAGTCGGAAGAGGCGAGTGCCCAGGGCGTGGGGCCAGGTTGAGAGCAAGCGAGGGAGAGTCGAACCCCAAAAAAAAAAACAAAGCCGTCACAAAAAACTGGGCCAGAGCAGGATGCGATTATAACGGGTGGCTTCGAGAGCTGCTGAAAAATAAATCGATTAAAGCAAGGAAGAAGGTCAAAGGGATAGCGTCAGAATGTCCACAAAAATTCCCCGGTTTGAGCTGGGAAGGCAGCTGACCTGCTATCTGAATGCAGGATGTTTGAACAGCACACAGAGCTATCGTGTCTTGGGGCAGAATTTTTCCCTTGTCGGGTGGGCTTGGCTGGAGCGGCTGGGAAGCCGACCACCGCCCACGATTGGGTTCGGACCACGATTTCACACTCCTGGGTCAATTAAGGCCCACCCAGCATGAAACGTGGGCTGCAGCGCTTAGCGCTGCCTGTGTGGTGGGGGTAGGGGGTGGGGTGGGGGGTTTGGGTTGGGGGGTTGGGGTGGGGGATGGGGGGGGGAGTTGGGGGTTGTTGGGGGGGGGTTTGTGGGAGGAGGGTATGGGGGGGTGGGGGCGGTTAGGGTTAGTGGGGTTTGGGGTGGAGGTTGGTGGGGATATGGGGGGGTTGGGGTGGGGGGAATGGGGTGGTGGGGGGGGTTGGGGGGGGTTTGTGGGAGGAGGGTATTGGGGGGTGGGGGCGGTTAGAGTTAGTGGGGTTTGCGGGGGAGGTTGGTGGGGATATGGGGGGGTTGGGGTGGGGGGAATGGGGTGGTGGGGGGTGTGGGGGGGGTTTGTGGGAGGAGGGTATGGGGGGGTGGGGGCGGTTAGGGTTAGTGGGGTTTGCGGGGGAGGTTGGTGGGGATATGGGGGGGTTGGGGTGGGGGGAATGGGGTGGTGGGGGGTGTGGGGGGGGGTTTGTGGGAGGAGGGTATGGGGGGGTGGGGGCGGTTAGGGTTAGTGGGGTTTGGGGGGGAGGTTGGTGGGGGTATGGGGGGCTGGTGGGGGGGTGGGGGGTTGGGGGGGAGGTTGGAGGTGGTTTGGGGCAGGGTGTGGGGGTGTTGGGGGGTGGGTTAGAGGGGTTGGGGGGAGGTTGGTGGGGGTTTAGGGGGGGTTAGGGTGAAGGGATGGGGGTTTAGGGGGAGGTTGGGGGGGATTTGGGATGGGGGTGGGATTGGTGGGGGTTGGGGGGGATTTGGGGGGTTAGGGTGAAGGGATGGGGTGGGGGCGGTGGGGGGGGTGGGGAAGGTGGGAGGATGTTGGGGGGAATTGGGATGGGGGGTGGGGTTGGTGGGGGTTGGGGGGGGTTTGGGGGGGTTAGGGTGAAGGGATGGGGGTGGGGGGTGGGGAGGGTGGGGGTGATGTTTGGGGGTAATTGGGATGGGGGGTGGGGTTGGTGGGGGTTGGGGGGCATTGGGGGGGGTTGGGGGGGATGGAGGTGGGGAGATAGGGGTGTGGGGGCGATGGGGGGGGCGTGTGCATGCAAGTTTGCGCATGCGTGCAAGTGCACAATGGAAAAGCTCCCTGAGGCACAGAGCTGCACTGAATTGTTACAGTGCAGAAGGAGACCATTGAACCCTTCGTATCTGCACCAGCTCTCTACAGATCAGCATCATGACTTAACACCATTCCCCTGTTTTATCCCCGCACTTTGCTTCTATTCAAATAATCATCAACCCTCTCGAATGCCTCGATTGAAACTGCCTCCGCCAGACTTTTCTCACATCACATTTGTTTGGTGGTCCAGCCTCACACTCCCTGGACACATTACTGATGCCTGCACCTCGCCAATGCTTGTCATTGCTGCCAGAATGTAGTGGGCAGGCACCACAGAGTTCCGTCATTCTCTCTCTGTGGGCTCTCAGCACCTTTAAAGTGGGGCTGGCCCCCATCTCTTCAGCAACTGTGAGCAATGACACTGTGATCCTGAAGGGGCCAGGTGCTGAAGGTGGACAGAGGATCAGATACTTTTAAAGTTCTATGGCTGCGTCTCCATGATATGACCCTGAGCACAGAATGGAAGTGAGCTGCCCTTGGCCAGGCAGAAGTCAGACGTTCTCAGAGGCTATTTGAAGATCTATGGAGTGTCCTCACTGCGTGTCATCATTATCTTCCTGCAATCGAGTGACTATTAGGGCCTCCACTGCATCTCCATGACAGGAGCATTCTCACAGAGGGTTTATGCGCTACCATAAGCCAGACTGGAGTCAATCGTTCATAGATGCAATGTGAGGACCTTATAGTGTCTCCTCACTGCACATCGTCATCATCCTCCACAAATCTAGTAGATACGAGGGCCTCCTCAGCATGCCTGTCTCATCTGGCCAGTGCAAGGGGCTCATCGCCATTATCATTGCCTTCGAGAACCTCCTCACCATCCTCATCGGAGGAGACCTCCAGCTCCTCCGTCTCTTCCTCAGCCAGCTCCTCTCCCTGTTGCAGTGCCAGGTGGTAAAGGGCACAGCAGCCGACGACAATGTGTGACACCCTCCGTGGACTAGATTCCGGATCTCCACCAGACCGGTCCAGGCACCAGAACTTCATTTTCAGGATCTCAATGGTCTGCTCCACCAAGTTATGAGCTGCAACGAGAGCCACATTATACTGTCGCTCCGCTGCAGTCTGAGGCCGCTGCATGGGTGTCATCAGTCACAGCCTCTGCGGGCAGCCCTTGTCCCCAAGGAGCCGTCCCTGCAGCCTCTATGGACCCTGAAGGATGTCAGGAAACGGTGACTGACTGAAAATGTAGGAGCCATGGGCACTCCTTGGAAACCATGTGCAGACCTGCAGGGTGGGTTTGTGGTGGTCGCACACCAGCTGCACATTCAGAGAATGGAATCCCTTGACATAATTGACCCCTTGTTGCGAAGGAGGTCTGAGCACTACGTGAGTGCAGTCGACGGGCACCCTGCACCTGTGGGAAACCCAAGACTTAGGCAAATCCAATCATTCTTGCATCCTGACTCTCTTGGTCCCGGGCTAAATGCACAAAGTTGTGTGCCCTCGTGAAGATGACATCTGTGACCTCATGGATGTATTTGTGGGTGGAGGCTTGTGATATCCCACAGAGGTCACCTGCGGAGCCCTGAAAGGTGCCACTGGCATCGAAATTGAACACCACGATCACTCTCATGGCCACTGGCACTGGATGCCTTCCATGTCCCCCGTGGTGCCAAATCCTGCAGTAGCTGGCAGATGTGATCGACCAGTTCCCTAGACATGCAATGTCTTTAGTGAAACTGATTCTCCATCATCTGCAGGAATGAAAGGCGGTGTCTATAGATCCTGGGTGTCACTAAGCGCCGACCAGCAATGGCTCGCTGTGGCTCTTCAGCCGTGTGTGCAGGAGCCCCAGCCGCCTCTTCTTCATGAGGGCGCTGCTCCTCCCCCTGCACAGCCAGATGCCTCCATCGCTCTCTTCTCCCTCGTCTTCACTCCCTACACCACGAGGCATACAGCTGGTTCACCAGGTTCCATGATCCTGATGTACTCCTCTTGCAGGATGAAAGAGAGAGACGCGTGGGTTAGCATGGGCGTGCTAAGAACTTCTCTTGGTTAAGTCTGAAGGCCGCTTCACGCATCCCAGAGGGTGTTGGTCACCTCTTGGATGGCCAGAGTTTAGTGCACTGCATGGCTGCCCAAAACCCCAACTACCTCCGCCCCATTCCACCTGACTGATTGGCAGCAGCCTTGCCCATTGGACTGCATGCTGTGCTCTCGACTCAAGTGCAGGCATTCTCCTAACCCGCACAACAAGGCTGCGCTGTTGGCTTGAACCATGGGGGAGACTGGTCCAAACCTGAATAAAGACATTGCAAGAGGCTGTGAACACCTCCACCAGTGACTGCGCCATGGCCAGCTTTAGCATGGAGATTGTACAACATGCCCAGTTGTCCAACTGTTCTGCAGTCCACTAAAATATTCATTAGATTGCAGTCTATGCCCAGGGGTTGAATAGTTCTGGAGCACTTGGTGGCACTTTCAGACCTCTGTGTTGCATGAGTGGGCAGAGAAGCTAGAGGCCTGACTCCAATGAAACCAATGTGGCTACATCGGAACTGTCTCAGCTTCAGAGGAAAGGTCAATTTATACAAGGTGTCCCTAGTGCGTGGCCACTTCCCTCACCCACCCCACCTCCCCCCACCTGCACGTGCTTGTGTGCCACCTTCATCCGCAGGGCAGCCTTTGCCCCCACCCCCACAAAGTCACCTCCACCGCAGGGCAGTCTTTACACCCCCGCTCAGTCTCCTCAACAACAGGGCAACCTTTGCCCCCACCCCCACAAAGTCACCTCCACTGCAGGACAGTCTCTAGCCAACCCCCCCCCCGCCCCCCCACAAAAGTAAGTCACCTCAACTGCAGAGCAGCCTTTGCACCCCCACCACCACCCCCCTCCCCGCTAGTCGTCTCAGCCGTAGGGCAGCCTTCCCGCCTCTTCAAAGCGCCTCAACTTTGAAGTCCAACAGGCGTCCCTTGCAAGCGCTCTGCAACATTACTGTGCACCCACCTCCGAGTTTCCCCAAAGTGCAGCCCCACCAATTGCAGGCCTTTTATTTGCAGCTGTGCAATCATGCCACTGTGGGCGGGTGATCCAGCAGAGGGGGATGAGTCTGATGGGCTGGCCTTATAATGATAACCTGATGTATAACAATGAGGTTCTCGACGTCCAATGGCAGGAGACGCAGCCCACCATCGACGGGCTGAGCGGACGAGCGCAAGCTGGTTTCGCGACGTGGTGAAATCGAATTTTGGCCTTTGCGCCAGCAAACGTGCCCGACGCCAGCGAGCACGGAAAATTGCACCCTCTGCCTCAATCCACCACGTTTAAACACAGCCTTAAAACGTTGCCCTGACAAAATACCCACATTAGAAAAGTTTAATCCGAGATTTGCGGGGGCAACGCGCTTCTCCAAGCTTGGCGTCAAGTGTGGCTACAGGTCAGTACATGTCGCGGAGAAATCCCAAGAGTCTTTACATTTCGCACCACATTCGGACGATACTGCTTTCAGTGGCTTCCTTTATGTTAACCAGGATCTCTTTCAAGCTCACATGGGCTGCATTACATGCATTGCGCCAGGATGTATCAATATCACCAATTACATTGCTGATACAGGAGGAGCAAAGCACTTGTTAATGTAAGTGGCACACGATGAAGGATTAGTGTTCAGTAGTCTGAAATGTGACATCAACGTGAAGCAGAACAATTTCTTTGGTTCCGTTTATTCCAGGGCTGGCATATGTGCCAATCCAAGTAAAACTGAGGGTGTTAAAGCCATGCCAATCCCTCAAGATAAGGATGATCTTCAAAGGTGGCTAGTTCTCTTTAATCCCCTGCCTCCTTGCAAAACCAATTTTGCTCAGAAATCTTCATCGCTAAGGGAATTGTTGAGAAAAGATGTGCCTTTCCTGTAGCACGAAGACCTCCAATACCTCTTTGAAGCTCTGAAACAGTTATTGTTGGAAACGTCCGCACTGCAATTTTATGAACTTAGAGAGACAGTTACCCTGGAGATAGATGCCTCATAGAAAGGTCTGGGAGCATGCACACCACAAAAAGGCAAACCCTCCAATACCTCTTTGAAGCTCTGAAACAGTTATTGTTGAAAATGTCCACACTGCAATTTTATGAACTTAGAGAGACAGTTACCCTGGAGATAGATGCCTCATAGAAAGGTCTGGGAGCATGCACACCACAAAAAGGCAAACCCTCCAATACCTCTTTGAAGCTCTGAAACAGTTATTGTTGGAAACGTCCACACTGCAATTTTATGAACTTAGAGAGACAGTTACCCTGGAGATAGATGCCTCATAGAAAGGTCTGGGAGCATGCACACCACAAAAAGGCAAACCAGTTGCATTTGCTTCAAAGTTTCTGTCCGTAAAGTTATCCAATTACTCCTAGATCGAGCAGGAAACATTAGCTTTATTAGCTTTAGTGTTCGGAATCATCCATTTTCATATCTATCTAACTGGCAAAAGATTTGTGGTGGAGACCAATCACAAAAGCACTGGAGATGATTTGGCAACATACCAATGCACCGCCCAGATTGCAATGTCTCTTGATAAAGATTCAAGGCTACGACTGTGAGATTAGGAACAAGCCAGGTATGTGATGGTCACATCGGATACACTTAGCAGATTGCCTCACCCAGCGAAAACAAAATATATATCCTCAGATCTACAAGTTGACTTCACTGATATTTATTTGAAGATGTTCTCCAAATTGATCTGGTACATTTTGTGAAATGCAAATGCCGGCAGCTACAAAAAGAAATGGCGAAAGATTCCACACTACAGAAACTGTGAAAAACCATCATTGAAGGGTGGACTGATTCAATTCAATATGTCCATGGACACATGAGACCATTTTGGCCTTATCGGGACGAGCTAGGCATCTCCCAGAGAGTCTTTTTTAAAGGCAGGCAGCTCATCATACCGGAATCTTTGTGACCTGATTTTCTTCAACAACTTCATCACTCACACATCGGCATAGATCTGACGAGAAGACTCCTAAGAGAGACAGTCTATTGCTGGGTATGAACAATGACATCGAAGTCGGCGTCAAGAAGTACGGGGCATGTCAAGAGCATATGCCAAGTCAGCACAAAGAACCACCGATTCCATATGAAGGTCCCATCCATCCTTGGTCCAAAGTGGCTTCCGACCTCTTTAATGTTCATGACACTGACTTCATCGTTATTGTCAACTTTACCAAATATCCCATTATTCAGCAATTGCACAATCCATCAAGCACAACTGTCGTAAACACTCTAAGTGTTATTTTCAATTTATCTGGTGTGCCTAGAGAGATCATTACGGATAACGGTGTGCAATTTATTGGTAAGCCATTTCAGGATATGTGTGAGAAGTGGAATATCAATCACAGTACTTCTTCTCATTACCCTAGGTCTAACAGCCTAGCTGAATGAATGATTTACATGGTGAAGTCCCTAATTCTCAAACGTAGACAAACCAAGCAAGATCTACACATTGCACTGTTACATCTGAGAACGACACCTTTAAAGGCAACTATTCCATCACCAGTCAAGCTCATGTTCGGCAGACCAGTGTGAACCAATCTATTTACTCTTACCAATTCTACTCTTCCAGAAGCTAGAAAGCAACTTTTCAAACTTCAAGAGAAGATGACCAACATGCATGATAAAAATGCAGGTGCTGAATTATCAAGCTTACAGTTGGGACAACAAGTTCAGATCTAGGATCCCACAGAAGATACATGACAAGCAGCGGAGGTGATAAGGATTTGTTCAGAACCAAGGTTCTATGAAGTCGTTACATACAAAGGCCCAACAATGAGGTGCAACAATGGGCAAATCAGATCCATTCCAGCTCCTCAACAACTATATAGTCCTATTGCATCGAGGACTTGATCACAAATGCAACCAGGAACAATGTCCAAAAGTGACAATCCCACAGATCACTGACAGCAATTAAAGAAACCTCCAGACAAGGTTACCATCACAAGATCTGGAAGCACTAGCAGATTCCCTCTACACTTTAGAGACTCATAGATTCACCAACCCTATGGAACATGTATTATAAATAGTTATATTTCTTTGCGAGGGGGAGAGTATCTTTAAAAAGAAAGGGGGATATTGTGATAAGCCGCTAAGGGATATCAGCATTCCATCCCTGGAGCAAGGCACAAGGCACACAGCTCTGCTGTTGATGTCTTCAAGCTTCTTCCCATGTTTGACTGTTCTCATGTGCCTAGTCTAAATAAATGAACCCATAATGTGTTTACCCAATCCTTTATGAGTGATTGGTGCCTTTATATCACCATAAAAACACAACATTGTCTGCCCTCTCAGTTGAAGGTGTTTGATGAAAAGCAGGGGGATTATTCCTGGTATTCTGTTCAGTATTTATCCCTCAATCAGTGTCATCAAAAATCAGATTATCTGGTCATTATCACATTGCTGTTTGTTTGATCTTGCCGTGAGCAAATTGACTGCCACGTTTCTTGCAGTATAACAGTGACTACACTTAAAAGTGCTTTGTTGGCCATAAAGCACTTTGGAGCATCTTGAATTTATGAAAGGCACTACATAAATGCAATACTTTTTTTTTAACTTTTCCATGCTTGGAATGTGGTTGGGGGATGGGGGAACTGGTGACGCAGATGTCTTTGTTTCGTTGCTGAGGTGTCCTGGTGCCACAAGCTTGTCCCCTTTCACTTAGTTTTGCATATTTTCTTTTCCAAATGCATTAGAAAATTGGCACTGCACTAAACGCAATCAACCAGTTAGTTATGATGGACTGGTCCTGGAGTTTAAGCTGCCTGCAGACTTCCTGGTGTGATAATAATGTCTCGTTACCCAATCAATATGTTTGCAAATCTGTGAGCTAAAACCACAAGAACAATAATTAAAAAAATAAAATCCCAGCCTGTTGACATACTGGACCACAGGGTGGAAAATCGCTGGCCCATGCCATAAATCCTTGCATGAAAAATTAATTTCAACTTTGGGCAAATGATAATCTATTTGCTGACCAATTAGCCCTTTCATTGGCTTCAGTATAAAGGAACAACAGACAAGGTGTATAATGAGAGACTAATTCAATATCACCCATTGAATGGAGCTAAAATAACCCCAGTGAGTCATTGACTTGCTTTGGTCATTTGAAGGAGGTAAGACCAACTGAGAGACAAAGTAAATAAGAATTAAAGCAGAAAGATAGAACAACCCTGCATTTATGTAGCACCTTTGATGACCACAGGACATCACAAAGTGTTTTATAGCCCATGAAGTACTTTTGAAGTGCAATTACCATTGTATTGTGCGATATGCTGCAGCTTATTTACACGTATCAAGGTCCCACAAACAACAATGCATTTATGACCAAAAATTATGGGGGTTTTTTTTGCGAAATAGGTTGAGAGATGTGAATATTGACCAGGACCGGGGAGAACTATTCTTTGAAATAGTGACATGGGGTCATTTACATCCAACTGAGAGGCCAGATGGGATTGTGGTTTAACATCTCATCCAAAAGGCAGCACCACCAAACTGTGCAACACTCCCTCAGTACAGCATTGGAATGTCAGCCTGGATTATGTGTTTAACTCTTGTGAAGCTTTTGGTTGCCAGTTACTGAAACCTTAGTATCATAGAATGGTTCCAGCACAGAAAGAGGCCATTCAGCCTGTCATGTCTGTGCCAGCTCTCAGCAAGACCAACTCATATAATCCCACTCCCCTGTTTCAGATAATTATCCAATTTTCTTTTGAAGGCCTCTATTGAATCTGCCTCCAACATACTCACAGCTGGTGCATTCCAGATCCTAACACTCGTAGCTTATTTTTCCCATCACTTTAAATCTGTGTCGTCTGCTTCTCAATCCCTCTACTAACGGGAACAGCTTCATTCTCTCTACTCTGTCCAGACTCTTGATGATTTTGAATACCTCAATCAAACCTCCCTTTAATCTCTCCTCGAAGGAGAATGGCCCCAGCTTCTCCAGTCTATCTGCAGAACTGAAGTTCCTCATCTCTGGAATCATTCTCAAGCATCTTTCCTGCACCCTCTCTTGTTTGCTTGCCCGCTCAATTATAGGAGGGAAACTGGTTGGAAGAGAAAAAAATGTTACAATTCCTCTGATGCTGCATTTGTTTCCTTTCACTGGTTAACAATGTAAGTATAGCTCTCTCATGGTAATCAAATATGTATTGAAAAGAAATCCTTTTTATATAATTCTTGATCCTTGGTGGAATGTCATGCCTATTCTTTCAGAAAATAGTAGCACAATCCTATCTATTTCAGTTGCCATTTACAGCATCAGCATTGACACATGCAAATTGCTCAGTCATTTTAACAGAAAAACAGAAGAGAATAGCATAGCCTTAATTATCATCTGAGTGTTCAGCGTGTGTGTGTGTGTGTGTGTCTGTGTGTTTGTGTGTGTCTGTGTGAATTCTCTCCTGCTACCCCCACACGTACCCGGTCTTGTATGGGATAAAGCTCACACCTCGTTGGCCGGCCAGTCAACATTCACAAGTGAGGTGTGCTAGCAATCTGAGTTCAGATCCCAGCAGCCATGAGACTGATATGAGTTTGCTATTAATTGACACAGATTCTGTGATTGTGTGCTGAGAGAACAGTAAATGGAGGCAGCAATTTAAAATGCCACATTGGAACTGTAGGGATTCTGAGAAATCATTATGTGCATAATAAAGCTCCCTGTTCAGAGTGTGAAATTTAAAGGAGTCATTTTCAATATGTTTGCACCCTGTCCAGTGCTAAATATATTCTATATGTCAAATAAAAATATAATGGCCAAATTTATATTGCAAAGGTTCTAACGTAAAACCACCAAAAACTATTAATTTGTCAAAACATCGAGTGCATATACTGTACAAAAAATCAACATTGTTGAATGCTTAAGTAATAGTCATATTTTTCTACCACAAACCAATTAGCAATATCATCTACTAATTATTCATAACAGTGACCACACTTCAAAAATACTCAATTGGCTGTACAACACTTTGGGATGTCCTGAAATCATGAAGGTTCTCTTTCAAGTCTTTCTTATAAGACTGTATTGATTGCATAACGTGTTTTTAGCCCTGTCTATTGATGTAGTTGTCGATTCTCAATAGATTATATAGGCTAAGATAGATGCATTCTTTTACTCTTTTAGAAGGCGTTCAAAGGAAGAAGCTTTGGCACTTTCCCAACCAATGGATGTCTCGGGCAATGAAGTACTTGAAGTGGTAGACACTGTTGTAATGTCGCTGTTGCTGGGTCAAAATCCTGGAACACCCTCCCTAACAGCACTGTGGGTGTACCTACACCACATGGACTGTAACGGTTCAAGAAGGCAGTTCACCACTACCTTCTCAAGGGCAGTTAGGGATGGGAAATAAATGCTGGCCCAGCCAGCAAAGCCCACACTCCATGAATGAATTTAAAAAAAACCAATTTGTGCATAGCAAGATTCCACAAACAGCAATTTTATAGTCACCAGCTAATCTGTTTTTGTGATGCTGACACTGGACAGGACACCAGGAAAGCTCCCTTCCTCTTCTTTGAAATAGTACCATGGGGTCTTTTGCATCCACATGAGAGGACAGGCAGGACTTTGTTTTATATAGGATAATACATGGTTTATATCACATTCGAAATATGGTTCCTCTGACAATGCAGCACCCCCTCAGTACTGGCACCGGAATGTCGGCCTTGAGTTTTGTGCTCAAGTTCTGGAGTGGAATTTGAACCCATCATTTTTCAACTCAGAGGAGAGAGTGCTGTACAGCTGGCGTAACGAGACTAAAACATTCCTAAATTTATCAACCGGTCAATTGGAGCGCGACCAGGAGAAGTTTGGATGAGTTAATGAAAGGTCAGGGTCATCTTACTGAAAACTGATGGCCCAGAATTCGGTGGCGCTTGTTCCACACTCTGCCATTCAAACGTAGAGCTCCACCTGCCAACAGGTAGCAGCTCATTCCAATCCAGGCTGTGAACAGCAGCTGGGCTCGCTGTACCATAAACCGGCTGATCTTACCGGCCCTCCAAAATTTCTGAGCCGCTCATCCTTAAAAACTACAGAGTGTGCAGCCCTCCACGTAAAACACGGCCAAGGCATTATACGCATCAAATTGTCACTCACACATTAGAAGGAATAGGAAGAAAATTACACTTTGAAATATTATAAACATGGTATTTCCTTTCATTGTTATTATAACAGGAGTATGTGTTACTGGTAATTGATTTATTTCAAGATGTGTCAGCATCTTAAGTAACACCTTAATTTGGAATGAAACGTTTTTGAGACAGCCTGGAATCAGGATAAGGCCATACATATAAATGCAAGAATTTTCTTACTCTCCGAACCCATTAAGAAATTAGTTCTGGTCTAATAATATTTTATATGTAATAAATGTATTGATATATTCAGTCTCAGGCTATGAGTATCACTGGTATTTATTGCCCATCCTTAGATGCCCAGAGTCAACTAAAGTGACTTGTTAGGCCAGCTCACGGACCAGTTAAGAGCCATTGGTGTCACTAAGGGCAAGACTGGGTAATGGTCTCGGCTTTCCCTTCCTAAAGCACATTAGTGAATTTTTCTGTCAATCTGACAGCTTCACGGTCACTATTACTGGCATTTGCTGTTCTTATTTCCAGATATTTTAAAACAGAATTCAAATTACCATCGTAGGAGTTAAACTTGTTTTGTCTGGATTACTAGCTTGGTATCATCACACTAGTTAAAATGTAGTGCAGTGAACAAAAATCTAGTGAACTAATTAACTGTTAGGCAGTTGAGGTTTTTGGTGCATTTTCAGGAAAAGCTAAGTAAACTCCCGGGGTTCGACGTTTTCAGCCTCCCCCCACCAACACCTCCCCCCCCCCCCCACCCCTTCCCCCCTCCACCCCTCACCCCCCACCAGCCCCCACCCCCCACCTTCAAACCCTCCGGCAGGGTATCATAAATAACACAAGTCATGATCCCATCTTTATCCTGTTCCCTGCCCAATTTTGCACTTGGCAATAGATGGCAACACTGCCCACAGAATAGTGACCCAGCCAGCAGAGTACCAACCCTGCCTGTAGAATAGTGACCGGCCAACAGAGTACCAACCCTGCCTGTAGGATAGTGACACGGCCAGCAGAGTACCAACCCTGCCTGTAGGATAGTGACACGGCCAGCAGAGTACCAACCCTGCCTGTAGAATAGTGACCGGCCAGCAGAGTACCAACCCTGCCTGTAGGATAGTGACCCGGCCAGCAGAGCACCAACACTGCGCACAGAATAGTGACCCAGCCAGCAGAGTACCAACCCTGCCCACAGAATAGTGACCCGGCCAGCAGAGTACCAACCCTGCCCACAGAATAGTGACCCGGCCAGCAGAGCACCAACCCTGCCCACAGAATAGTGACCCGGCCAGCAGAGTACCAACTCTGCCTGTAGAATAGTGACCCGGCCAGCAGGGTACCAACCCTGCCTGTAGAATAGTGACACGGCCAGCAGGGTACCAACACTGCCTGTAGAATAGTGAACCGGCCAGCAGGGTACCAACCCTGCCCACAGAATAGTGACACGGCCAGCAGAGTACCAACCCTGCCTGTAGAATAGTGACACAGCCAGCAGGGTACCAACCCTGCCTGTAGAATAGTGACACGGCCAGCAGAGTACCAACCCTGCCTGTAGAATAGTGACACGGCCAGCAGAGCACCAACACTGCCCACAGAATAGTGACCCGGCCAGCAGAGTACCAAGCCTGCCTGTAGAATAGTGACACGGCCAGCAGAGTACCAACCCTGCCTGTAGAATAGTGACACGGCCAGCAGAGTACCAACCCTGCCTGTAGAATAGTGACACGGCCAGCAGAGTACCAACCCTGCCTGTAGAATAGTGACCCGGCCAGCAGAGTACCAACACTGCCCACAGAATAGTGACCTGGCCAGCAGGGTACCAACCCTGCCCACAGAATAATGATATGGCCAGCAGAGTACCAACCCTGCCCACAGAATAGTGACCCGGCCAGCAGAGTACCAACCCTGCCCACAGAATAGTGACACGGCCAGCAGAGCACCAACACTGCCCACAGAATAGTGACCCGGCCAGCAGAGTACCAACCCTGCCCACAGAATAGTGACACGGCCAGCAGAGTACCAACCCTGCCCACAGAATAGTGACCCGGCCAGCAGAGTACCAACCCTGCCCACAGAATAGTGACCCGGCCAGTAGAGTATCAATCCAAAGCCTCAATGAAACACTCATCTGTGTTCAAAAAATAGAAAATAATTATTACCGCGACTGTCTGAATCACTTCCCCTCATCTGACATCTCCATCAAAGCCAGTGTACAAGAAAGAAAACAAAATGTTCCCAAAAAGGTTATATTTGGAGCAGCTTTCATATTCCAAACATCACATTTTATCTAAAACAGATCACAACTGAACAATCTTCCAAAAAAGTTTACAAGGGGAGAGTGAAAGTCAGTTATTTCTGAATGTTATTCTGCCTTTGAGATCAGATGCCGAGGCTGATGAAAGAACTTATTTCATACCTCTCACAACCTTGGAATTCAAAATACTTGACAGGAATGAAGGACCTTTGAATTGCCGTCGCTGTTGTAATGTAAGGAAGACAATAGTGTGTCAGCAAGGTCACCAAGGCAGTTCTGGTGGTGTAGGAATTGAGAGGCAGGGTCCGGGAGAAGGGGATGCAGACGGCGCCAAACACTGGGCCTGGGGGCCGGAGTTGGGGGGAGGTGGTGGGGGGGGGGGCGTTGGGGGGTCCGGGGGTGAGTGCCCGGGCTTGTAGCCTTAAAGAGAGTTTTCTAGCTGTTCCCCAGCCTGAGCATCCAGAGGCCGAGCTGCAACACCGAAAGACCAACTTTAAAAGCAGATCCACACTGTCCCCCTGGGAGTCCCGATTTTTTTATTTTTTAAAAGCCGGTCTGTTAGGTCACATTCACTGAGTTGCTGCAGTGCTGCTTCCAACCTTCAGGCTGCTTGGTGGGTTTTTTGAAAAGGCCGCCAGAAAACCAGGGAGCTGCCTGGAGGTCAGCAGCAGCGCAGCCACTGCAAGTGTCGTTGATTGAAAAATGGTGAGTGAAATCTCTATTTCGAGCCAATTGGATCCTGGGGCGGTTGGTGGGGGTGGGGGGGACGGATGGGGGAGTGTGGGGGCTGTTGGAGGGGCAGGTGGAACTTAGGGGGTGATGGAGGAGTGGGGGGGCAAGGTGGGGCTGTTGGGGGGTGGGTGGAACTTGGGGGGGCGATGGACGGGTGGGGGGGGCAGGGTGGGGCTGTTGGAGGGGTGGGGGTTTGTTCAGTGCTGGAGAGGTGGGTGGTGGTTTGGAGATTATTGGGAGGTTGGGGGGTGTTGAAGGGTTGAGGTGAGGTTGGGGGCGTGGAAGGGGTGGGGTGAGGTTGAGGGTGTTAAAGGGGTGGGGTGAGGTTGGGGGTGTTGAAGAGTTGGGAGGAGGTTGGAGGGGTTGGGGTGGGGGGAGGTTGTGGATTAGGGTGGGGCGAGGTTGGGGGTGTTGAAGGGGTGGGAGGAGGTTGGGGGGTTGGGGTGGGGGGAGGTTGGGGGGTTGGGGTGGGTGGAGGTTGGGGGGGGTTGGTGTGGGGTGAGGTTGGGGGTGTTGAAGGGGTGCGGTGAGGTTGGGGGTGTTGAAGGGGTGGGAGGAGGTTGGGGGTTGGGATGGGGGGAGGTTGGGGGGTTGGGGTGGGAGGAGGTTGGGGAGTTGGGGTTGGGGGAGGGTGGGGGGTTGGGGTGGGGGGAGGTTGGGGGGTTGGGGTGGGAGGAGGTTGGGGGGTTGGGGTTGGGGGAGGGTGGGGGGTTGGGGTGGGAGGAGGTTGGGGGTTTGGGGTGGGGGGAGGTTGGGGGCTTGGTGTGGGGGGAGGTTGGGGGTGTTGAAGGGGTGGGAGGAGCTGGGGGGTTGGAGTGGGGGAGTTTGAGGGTGTTGAAGGGGTGGGAGGAGGTTAGGGTGTTGGGGTAGGGGGGTAGGTTGGAGGGTGTTGGAGGTGTGGGGGAGATTGGGATTGTTGGACGGGTGGGGGGAGACTGGGGGTTCGGGTGGGGGTAGGTTGTGGAGGGTGTGTTGAAAAGGTGAAGTGGCACATTGTTCTAAGAAACAGGGAAGGTGCTTAAAATCAGTTTAAATGCCAAAGCTGACAGTGCTTGGGGTGTGGGGTGAACGTTGCTGGGCTCAATGTGAGGTTTTTTTTTACTGGTTTGGAGGTGGGTCTTGCCTGGTGTTTTTTATATAGCGTCTATATTTGCTTAAAATATCCATCAAAATTCATGGGGAAATGGCTTTAATAACTGTTTCATAAGCATCTCTGCTCTTGACCGCAGCCCTGCTCCATCACTGACAGAGGTGGCATGGAATGTAACGGTGACAGCACCTCACTGGCTGCAATGTGCAGAACATGTTGATGAAGGCTGAGGCGTTCACCACAATCAGTATTCTCCTCTGCATAGTGTTATAAATAACTAATAGGAGATTTTCCTGCCAAATTAACAATATTGCATGATGCTGATAAAGTAAAACTTGTACTTCCTGGTTTGTTTCATAGTCGCATTGGGATCACCTACAGGGTGCACACAAACTAACACTGCACTATATCGTTGGTGCTCTTAATACTAATGACCCACGCTGCATATATATCGGATGATATTTGTAAGCAGATGCCAACAACATTTTACTCGTACCTTTCTGTGGTTGGTGAATCGGTTGGTGAATCTTGAAAGGGGAAAAATATCATACATCATTGAGGGGAAGGGTTAAGCGGCGGGTGTGGGGAATAAGGGGCCCAGAAAGCGGGGATGCACCAAAGCTCATGATTTCTCTCCCTGGCCCTGTTGAGAGATAGAAGTTTGTCAAAAGAGTACTGTGGGATCTTCTACAACCACCCGAGATGGCAAGTTTTAACGTTTAACATGGTTTAACTTCCCGTCGGAATGATAAACCCCTCAGACATTGTGGAACTCTCTCAGTACTGCGTTGGAGTGTCAGCCTGGATTTTGCGTTCAAATCTCTCGAGTGGATCTTAGAATGTCAAACTTTCTGATTCAGGGACTCTGCCAACAGAGCTATAGGCTGAAATAACAACAAGCCAAGCAACAACCAATCTAGAGACACTTCCAACAGCTAATAATAAATAGCCTTTAGTTGACCTCGGACCTGCTTAGTGGTCTGAGATATTTGCTTAAAGAGAGAGAGGCTAGTTTAGCAACTAAGCAAGACATCACACTCCAGATCCAAGATCTGCAAGTATTGTCAATGAGACTTGAAATAAATTTCCCAATATCTTTTTCTAAGCTCCACCATTTATTTCCAAATCTGTTAACTGCAACTACAATGTTAAGATGCTAAATAATCAATTTAAAAAAACCTTGAAATGATATTGAATCAAAACTTGTGAAGTTGAAGGTGCGAGAGGAAATTTCAAATAGAGCCTTAGGTGATTAATCATATTTAAATAGCTGCCAGAATAAGCTTCCATCTTCTCAATCAAAACCTTTACTTAATAAATATAGGTTAAGCAAACTTAGAAAACCTAAATTCGGGCAAAAATGGGTAGCTAAATCAAACGCTTTTACCTATATTGAAATCAGGTCATCCTGGATGTTCAGTTTTGATTGATGTTTCATCCTGACAGAATATCCTGAGCAGAACAAGGGGCATTGGCAAGGGTGTTGTAAAATTCCCTACCCTCTCACCCACCCTCAACCTGTCCTCAGTTTTACAGGGGGGTTGGACGACACCTAGTGCAACCCTCTCACCCTCCACCCCACCACCACCTCGCCCAAGTTGAAGTCCTTAATTAGCCAATTAATGGCCACTTAATGGCCACTTCTTGCCTTGCCTCAATTTTGAGGCCACTGGGAAGAGGTCAGGGATGGGGTGGGGGTGGGACAGGTGGCGGGGGGGGGGTGGGTGCGGGGGGGATGTTGGTGGGGAGAAGATCGGCAGATCACCTTGCTTGAGTCTCGAGTTGGAAATGAGGGGTGCCTCCCTCATTGGCCCCCTTTCCACATTGGGTACCCACCACCCACCCCAACATCTGCCATCCCTTCTGGGTGCTCCCTCCCTACCTGGCATTGGGACACCCACACCCTCCCTCTCCCCCACCCACGCCAGGCCTGCCCTCCTGTACCTGCCGCAAGACCCCTGCTCCGCACTTAATTCCATGCTGGCTCCGGGACTTTGAATCTGGAGACTTCCTCGTAAACACAGCGTCCAATTTGCGCACAGCAAGCTCCCACAGATAGCAATGCATTAATGACCAGACAATCTGTTTTAGTGATATTGGGTAGAATTTTATGGTCCTGCCAAAGTCAGTGGACTTTTGAATGGCTCGCTGCATTTTAAGGCTCCACACCACCACTCCCCCCACCGCCCCCAGCCATAAAATTCCGCCCGCTGATTGGGGAATAAATATTGGCCAGGCCACCAGGGAAATTTCTTCACAATTGTGCTATGGGGTCTTTTGTGCTCACCTGAAAGACCAGACAAGGCCTTGGTTTAATGTCTCATTCGCAGGTTAGCACCTCTGGCAGTGCAGCACTCCCTCAGTACTGAACTGGAGTGTCAGCTTTGATTTTTATGCTTATATCCTAGAGGCAGACTTGGACACACAACCTCTGACTCAGAGGTAAGAGTACTACCAACTGATCTATGACTGGCGCTGGGGCATCAATCACCCCTCTCAAGCGATTACACAGCAGCTGTTTGAATAAGACCAGGGGCGTTCTCCCCGGTGTACTGGCCAACATTCACCCCTCAGAAAAAAATACAGATTATCTGTTTATTATGAGACTGCCGTTTGTGGGAGCTTGCTGTGCGCACATTGCCTGCCACTTTTCCTACCTTATAACAGTGACTACATTTTAAGCACCTAGTTGGCCTATAAAGTGCTTTGAGGTGTCTTGAGGTTGCAAAAGGCCCGATAGAGGTGAAAATCTTTTTGCTTCAGCAATGTCTCCTTGGAGTTTGGAAACTCACCATGTGATGCGCTGTCAGTCCTAGGCGCTGTTTCATTGGGCCGTCGTCCCTCTTTGTGCACACAGGGCTCCCATAATAATGTCACGTGTAACCAACCTCGTGCTTCTGTTTCTCAAGCTCCAGTTTCCAAGCCGTTGGTGACTAAAGTGCCTGAGCAACTTGTGGTTCTGCTGGGTGATCCCTTTCATCTGAGGTGCCAGTCTGCTCACGGATCCCTCCCCATAGAATATTACTGGTACAAACACAAACCGACAGACATCCGAGTTGTCAGGAAAATACAGGAAGGGATGAATTATTCCGTGGAGAACAGTAAAGTCAAGGACACTGGGTTTTATCACTGTGCTGCGCTCAATACAGCCAATGGGAAAAAGCTGAAGGAACGGAGCGATTTGGTTGAGGTGGTTGTAGCAGGTAAGAGACCTTATGAATAACTTTCAACACCTCTTGTCGAAATAAGGCAACTTCTAGCGGGTTAGCAATGGAACAACCCACAGTTCATTTTAAAATAGCGTTTACTTTCATCTCCTGCCTTTGCTCATCTGCTGTTGAAAACCCTTATCCATGCCATTGTCCCTTCTAGACTTGACTATCCCAATGCTCTCCATCTTACCACCTCCGTAAACCTGAGCTTACCTAAAACTGTTGCCCGTCTCCTTACCCTCACCATGCCCTGTTTACCCATGTGTTCACTGACCTACATTGGGCCCTGGTTAATTCTCATTATTGTTAACAAATACCTCTATGGCCTCACTCCTCACGATTTCTGCTCTCCGTCAATACTCCCCGATTTTCAGCAGCCTTGGCCCTAAGCTCTGGAATTTTCACTCTAAACCTCTCCTCCTCTCTTATCCGCCTTTAAGGAACTGCTTGAAACTTGTCTCTTGACTATACTTTTGGTCATCTGTCCTAATCCTGATGTGGCTTTGTGTCAAATTTTGTCTGATAATGCTGCCAAGAGTGACATGGGGAGGTGGTAGCATAGTGGTATTGTCACTGGCCTGGTCACCCAGAGTAATACTCTGAGGTATCTGGGTTCAAATCCCACCACAGCAGGATTGGAAAACCTAATCCTGACAAAGTCGTAACAAACCCCTCTGGTTCACTAGTTCCCTTCAGGGAAGGGAATCTGCTGTCCTTACCTGGTCTGGCCTACATGTGACTCCAGACCCACAGCAATGTGGTTGACTCTTAAAAATGCCCTCTGGGGAAGGGCAATAAATGCTGGCCTAGCCAGTGATGCCCATTGAGCAAAAAATAAATATGTTTTATATAAGTAGCTGTTGTAGTGGGAACCCCAAATATAGCCCAGAGACAGTAAGCAGGTCAACTGCTTGCCCATAGAATGTTATATCCTTTACTTAGCCTGCATGGACTCCCTCCAGGTCTTATCAGGTGGGAGCTTGCTTGAGGTAGCTGGAGTTTACATGCAGCACAAGAAAGAAAGAAACTGGAGAAGCTCAGGTCACTGACACTCACACATGAATAATGGAGTGTCTAACACTCTTGCAAACAAACAATCCATAACTTCAGGTCTGAAGACTGGAGCAAACTGTCATGAAAAAAAAAACCCACTCTGAGCCTTGCAACTTGTATATAACAATATTTCTGAAGATTACGGTTTGGGTTCCCTATGGTTTGTGCCCTCACCTGTCGACATGATACATGATAAGTTCACGATCCCACCAGGGGTTGCCAAGCCAAGATCTGGCACTGCATCATGGAAATTGTAAGAAAGTCCTGGAACAAGGGAAAGCTATTTTCCCCCCAACCAACCTGCTTCATTCATGTCATCCGATAACGGAATCCCATTCCCCTCTCACCTCACCACCTGCCTGTTTCATGTTGTAAGCTTCTTGCTCACTGCCACATGAATTAATATACAAGAATGACAGATTATGTGCACAGCCCTGTGGTAGTTCCACCAAAATCTGTGCCTTTAGCTCTTCACTGTCAGTAATCAAAGGGCCACTTTTCTCTTTTTATTTTAACAGATCACCCTCCCAAGCCTTCCATTATTGTGGATCCTCCAGCAAATCCCATTGGCAATGGTCAGCCTGTCCACTTATTCTGCAAAGCAGCAGGCACTCTGCAGGGCGTTCAGTATCGGT
This sequence comes from Carcharodon carcharias, assembly GCF_017639515.1. Taxonomy (NCBI): domain Eukaryota; kingdom Metazoa; phylum Chordata; class Chondrichthyes; order Lamniformes; family Lamnidae; genus Carcharodon; species Carcharodon carcharias. The sequence continues at coordinate 114,679,799 of NC_054483.1, read as the reverse complement.
GGAGGAAGGATAAGGTCCTCTTGCAATCCAGCATTCAAAACGAAAGCCTTCAAAATCTTACTCTACACAGCTTAACAGAGAACCAGAGTGTCTCCTATGAGTGCGGCGTCACCAACAATGTGAGAGGACGCTTGTTTGAAACGTGGAGTGATGAGGTTAAACTGACTTTAGCAGGCGAGTCCTTCTTCTAGAATTTTTATCCTGCATGAAGGCTTACTGTTCAAAATTCCCAACCTTGTAGTAAGCATTTCTCACCAGCCATATTACCTGCCAATCGGTGATAACTAACTATATTATTTTAGTCTGAAGACAAGGGGCATAAGTTACAAATTTAAAACTTATCACTAAAAAAGGAAAAGAAATTATGAGTTAAGTTATTTAGAGAATGGTGCAATTCCCAACAGATCCATAGGAATCTCTAAACAGAATAGGTAGGTTAGCACAAAGGGCAAAAGTTTCAAATATTGACCATTTTGTGTTCCCCCCTCCCCACCCCTACTCTAATGAAGCTCGAAGTTCCACCCATAAGAGGTCACTTTGGCTTTGGCCACTAGTGTAAAACGTAATATTGGATCAACCACCCATTTTACATTCTCCATGAAGCCAGTGGAAATGAAAGTTGCATGGATGAATGATATTGTCTCTTTTACACTATCACCAAATTCAAGGTGACCTCATAGTCCCTTCATCTGAAATGGCAATTGATTTGTCCTGTATTCCAGAGCAGTCCAGGCTTCTCACTTTCACTGAGGGAGTGCTGCACTGTTGGAGGTGCCAACTTACAGATATGGCGGTAAACCAAGGCCCTGCCTGTCCTCTCAGATAGACATAAAAGATCCCACACCACTATTTCAAAGAGCAGGAGAGTTCTCCCTGGTGCCTAGGACAAGATTTATCACACAGCCAACTTCACAAAGTGACACCATCTGGTTATCATTTCGTTGCTGCTTGTGCGAGCTTGCTGTGCACAAATTGGCTTCCTACATTACAACATTCCTACATTACTGTGTTACAGCCTGCGATCTCAGGTGAGTAGCTGCCAACCGCAACAGGGCAACTGGCGAGATAGCTGAGCTGCTTGGCTACCAGTGGCATTCTGCCCAGCAGCAGTGTGATCCAAGGCATTGGCACACATGGGCAGGACTCACTCCTGCTGTGATAAATTCTACCCCTTTGACACCCCACTGTAAACTTGTAAAGTGCCCATGGGATCCAACAGACACTGTGTGAAATCCAAGCCCAAGCTATATAAGTTGGACGCCCGAGGACATCTCATATCGCTGAGATCCAGGGACAGATCAGGATTAGATTGCAGAGTTAGTACAATCTGTTGAAATATCTTGACAGAACCTTTAGCTTCTTGGGCCATGGATCTATGGCTCCCTATTGCATTGTGTGAGTCAATGTTCTTCGTTGCAAGGCCCACAAGCCGTTGGCAGCTCCCATCGACATCAAGAGCGGCTCCCTGACCAGTGGTGTCGTGCTGATGGAGCAGAGGTCCCCCATTTCCAACTAGGGCCCAGAGAGCAGAGTGCAGTGGAGCAGAGTGTTGGGGATCCCAGGGAGGAGAGGCTGGCTGTGAGGTCTGGGAGTGAGCCACTGTAGAGCGGATCCCCAGGATGTGGGGCGGGGGGAGGAAGAGACTGACTGCTGAGTGAAAGACCAATCAAGTGAGCGTGTGTGTGTGTGTATGTGTGTGTGTGTGTGTGTGTGTGTGGGAGTGAGAGAGCAAGTGAATGACTGTGTTTGGGAGTGAGAGAGTGAATGCGTGTGTGTGTGTGTGTGTGTGTGTGTGTGGGAATGAGGACAGTGAGTGAGAGTGTGTGTGTGTGTGTGTGTGAATGTTGGGGTGGGGAGGGGGCTGAGAAAATGAGTGTGTGTGTGGGATTGAGTGAGCATGTGTGTGGGACAGAGAGATTGAGTGCGTTAGTGTGGGAGTGAGTGAGTGTGTGTGTGGGACTGAGAGATTGAGTGCGTTAGTGTGGGAGTGAGTGAGTGTGTGTGTGGGACTGAGAGATTGAGTGCGTTAGTGTGGGAGTGAGTGAGTGTGTGTGTGGGACTGAGAGATTGAGTGCGTTAGTGTGGGAGTGAGTGAGTGTGTGCGTGGGACTGAGAGATTGAGTGCGTTAGTGTGGGAGTGAGTGAGTGTGTGTGTGGGACTGAGAGATTGAGTGCGTTAGTGTGGGAGTGAGTGAGTGTGTGCATGGGACTGAGAGATTGAGTGCGTTAGTGTGGGAGTGAGTGTGTGTGTGTGTGGGACTGAGAGATTGAGTGCGTTAGTGAGGGAGTGAGTGAGTGTGTGTGTGGGACTGAGAAAGTGAGTGTGTTAGTGTGGGAGTGAGTGAGTGTGTGTGTGGAACTGAGAAAGTGAGTGTGTTAGTGTGGGAGTGAGTGAGTGTGTGTCTGGGACTGAGAGATTGAGTGCGTTAGTGTGGGAGTGAGTGAGTGTGTGTGTGGGACTGAGAGATTGAGTGCGTTAGTGTGGGAGTGAGTGTGTGTGTGTGTGGGACTGAGAGATTGAGTGCGTTAGTGTGGGAGTGAGTGAGTGTGTGTGTGGGACTGAGAAAGTGAGTGTGTTAGTGTGGGAGTGATTGAGTGTGTGTGTGGGACTGAGAAAGTGAGTGTGTTAGTGTGGGAGTGAGTGAGTGTGTGTGGGACTGAGAAAGTGAGTGTGTTAGTGTGGGAGTGAGTGAGTGAGTGTGGGACTGAGAGATTGAGTGCGTTAGTGTGGGAGTGAGTGAGTGTGTGTGGGACTGAGAAAGTGAGTGTGTTAGTGTGGGAGTGAGTGTGTGTGGGACTGAGAAAGTGAGTGTGTTAGTGTGGGAGTGAGTGTGTGTGTGTGTGGGACTGAGAAAGTGAGTGTGTTAGTGTGGGAGTGAGTGAGTGTGTGTGGGACTGAGAAAGTGTGTGTTAGTGTGGGAGTGAGTGTGTGTGGGACTGAGAAAGTGAGTGTGTTAGTGTGGGAGTGAGTGTGTGTGTGTGGGACTGTGAAAGTGAGTGCGTTAGTGTGGGAGTGAGTGAGTGTGTGTGGGACTGAGAAAGTGAGTGTGTTAGTGTGGGAGTGAGTGAGTGTGTGGGACTGAGAAAGTGAGTGTGTTAGTGTGGGAGTGAGTGAGTGTGTGTGGGACTGAGAAAGTGAGTGTGTTAGTGTGGGAGTGAGTGAGTGTGTGTGGGACTGAGAAAGTGAGTGTGTTAGTGTGGGAGTGAGTGAGTGAGTGTGGGACTGAGAAAGTGAGTGTGTTAGTGTGGGAGTGAGTGTGTGTGTGTGGGACTGAGAAAGTGAGTGTGTTAGTGTGGGAGTGAGTGAGTGTGTGTGGGACTGAGAAAGTGAGTGTGTTAGTGTGGGAGTGAGTGAGTGTGTGTGTGGGACTGAGAAAGTGAGTGTGTTAGTGTGGGAGTGAGTGAGTGTGTGTGTGGGACTGAGAAAGTGAGTGTGTTAGTGTGGGAGTGAGTGAGTGTGTGTGTGGGACTGAGAGATTGAGTGTGTTAGTGTGGGAGTGAGTGAGCATGTGTGTGGGACTGAGAGATTGAGTGCGTTAGTGTGGGAGTAAGTGAGTGTGTGTGTGGGACTGAGAGATTGAGTGCGTTAGTGTGGGAGTGAGTGAGTGTGTGTGTGGGACTGAAAGATTGAGTGCGTTAGTGTGGGAGTGAGTGAGTGTGTGTGTGGGACTGAGAGATTGAGTGCGTTAGTGTGGGAGTGAGTGTGTGTGTGTGTGTGGGACTGAGAGATTGAGTGCGTTAGTGTGGGAGTGAGTGAGTGTGTGTGGGACTGAGAAAGTGAGTGTGTTAGTGTGGGAGTGAGTGAGTGTGTGTGGGACTGAGAAAGTGAGTGCGTTAGTGTGGGAGTGAGTGAGTGTGTGTGTGGAACTGAGAGATTGAGTGCGTTAGTGTGGGAGTGAGTGAGCATGTGTGTGGGACTGAGAAAGTGAGTGTGTTAGTGTGGGAGTGAGTGAGTGTGTGTGGGACTGAGAAAGTGAGTGTGTTAGTGTGGGAGTGAGTGTGTGTGGGACTGAGAAAGTGAGTGTGTTAGTGTGGGAGTGAGTGAGTGAGTGTGTGTGTGGGACTGAGAAAGTGAGTGTGTTAGTGTGGGAGTGAGTGTGTGTGGGACTGAGAAAGTGAGTGTGCCAGTGTGGGAGTGAGTGAGTGAGTGTGTGTGGGACTGAGAAAGTGAGTGTGTTAGTGTGGGAGTGAGTGAGTGAGTGTGTGCGGGACTGAGAAAGTGAGTGTGTTAGTGTGGGAGTGAGTGTGTGTGGGACTGAGAAAGTGAGTGTGTTAGTGTGGGAGTGAGTGAGTGAGTGTGGGACTGAGAAAGTGAGTGTGTTAGTGTGGGAGTGAGTGAGTGAGTGTGGGACTGAGAAAGTGAGTGCGTTAGTGTGGGAGTGAGTGAGTGTGTGTGGGACTGAGAAAGTGAGTGTGTTATTGTGGGAGTGAGTGTGTGTGGGACTGAGAAAGTGAGTGTGTTAGTGTGGGAGTGAGTGAGTGTGTGTGTGGGACTGAGAAAGTGAGTGTGTTAGTGTGGGAGTGAGTGAGTGTGTGTGGGACTGAGAAAGTGAGTGTGTTAGTGTGGGAGTGAGTGAGTGAGTGTGTGCGGGACTGAGAAAGTGAGTGTGTTAGTGTGGGAGTGAGTGTGTGTGGGACTGAGAAAGTGAGTGTGTTAGTGTGGGAGTGAGTGTATGTGGGACTGAGAAAGTGAGTGTGTTAGTGTGGGAGTGAGTGAGTGTGTGTGGGACTGAGAAAGTGAGTGTGTTAGTGTGGGAGTGAGTGAGTGAGTGTGTGCGGGACTGAGAAAGTGAGTGTGTTAGTGTGGGAGTGAGTGTGTGTGGGACTGAGAAAGTGAGTGTGTTAGTGTGGGAGTGAGTGTGTGCGGGACTGAGAAAGTGAGTGTGTTAGTGTGGGAGTGAGTGTGTGTGGGACTGAGAAAGTGAGTGTGTTAGTGTGGGAGTGAGTGAGTGAGTGTGGGACTGAGAAAGTGAGTGTGTTAGTGTGGGAGTGAGTGAGTGAGTGTGGGACTGAGAAAGTGAGTGCGTTAGTGTGGGAGTGGGTGAGTGTGTGTGGGACTGAGAAAGTGAGTGTGTTATTGTGGGAGTGAGTGTGTGTGGGACTGAGAAAGTGAGTGTGTTAGTGTGGGAGCGAGTGAGTGTGTGTGTGGGACTGAGAAAGTGAGTGTGTTAGTGTGGGAGTGAGTGAGTGTGTGTGGGACTGAGAAAGTGAGTGTGTTAGTGTGGGAGTGAGTGAGTGTGTTTGGGACTGAGAAAGTGAGTGTGTTAGTGTGGGAGTGAGTGAGTGTGTGTGGGACTGAGAAAGTGAGCGTGTTAGTGTGGGAGTGAGTGTGTGTGGGACTGAGAAAGTGAGTGTGTTAGTGTGGGAGTGAGTGTGTGTGGGACTGAGAAAGTGAGTGTGTTAGTGTGGGATTGAGTGTGTGTGGGACTGAGAAAGTGAGTGTGTTAGTGTGGGAGTGAGTGTGTGTGGGACTGAGAAAGTGAGTGTGTTAGTGTGGGAGTGAGTGTGTGTGGGACTGAGAAAGTGAGTGTGTTAGTGTGGGAGTGAGTGAGTGAGTGTGGGACTGAGAAAGTGAATGTGTTAGTGTGGGAGTGAGTGAGTGTGTGTGGGACTGAGAAAGTGAGTGTGTTAGTGTGGGAGTGAGTGAGTGTGTGTGGGACTGAGAAAGTGAGTGTGTTAGTGTGGGAGTGAGTGAGTGTGTGTGGGACTGAGAAAGTGAGTGTGTTAGTGTGGGAGTGAGTGAGTGTGTGTGGGACTGAGAAAGTGAGTGTGTTAGTGTGGGAGTGAGTGTGTGTGGGACTGAGAAAGTGAATACGTTAGTGTGGGAGTGAGTGAGTGTGTGTGTGGGACTGAGAAAGTGAGTGTGTTAGTGTGGGAGTGAGTGAGTGTGTGTGTGGGACTGAGAAAGTGAGTGTGTTAGTGTGGGAGTGAGTGAGTGTGTGTGGGACTGAGAAAGTGAGTGTGTTAGTGTGGGAGTGAGTGAGTGTGTGTGGGACTGAGAAAGTGAGTGTGTTAGTGTGGGAGTGAGTGTGTGTGGGACTGAGAAAGTGAGTGTGTTAGTGTGGGAGTGAGTGAGTGTGTGTGTGGGACTGAGAAAGTGAGTGTGTTAGTGTGGGAGTGAGTATGTGTGGGACTGAGAAAGTGAGTGTGTTAGTGTGGGAGTGAGTGAGTGAGTGTGTGTGGGACTGAGAAAGTGAGTGTGTTAGTGTGGGAGTGAGTGAGTGAGTGTGTGTGGGACTGAGAAAGTGAGTGTGTTAGTGTGGGAGTGAGTGTGTGTGGGACTGAGAAAGTGAGTGTGTTAGTGTGGGAGTGAGTGTGTGTGGGACTGAGAAAGTGAGTGTGTTAGTGTGGGAGTGAGTGTATGTGGGACTGAGAAAGTGAGTGTGTTAGTGTGGGAGTGAGTGAGTGAGTGTGGGACTGAGAAAGTGAGTGTGTTAGTGTGGGAGTGAGTGAGTGTGTGTGGGACTGAGAAAGTGAGTGTGTTAGTGTGGGAGTGAGTGTGTGTGGGACTGAGAAAGTGAGTGTGTTAGTGTGGGAGTGAGTGAGTGTGGGACTGAGAAAGTGAGTGTGTTAGTGTGGGAGTGAGTGAGTGTGTGTGGGACTGAGAAAGTGAGTGTGTTAGTGTGGGAGTGAGTGTGTGTGGGACTGAGAAAGTGAGTGTGTTAGTGTGGGAGTGAGTGAGTGTGTGTGGGACTGAGAAAGTGAGTGTGTTAGTGTGGGAGTGAGTGTGTGTGGGACTGAGAAAGTGAGTGTGTTAGTGTGGGAGTGAGTGAGTGAGTGTGTGTGGGACTGAGAAAGTGAGTGTGTTAGTGTGGGAGTGAGTGAGTGTGTGTGGGACTGAGAAAGTGAGTGTGTTAGTGTGGGAGTGAGTGAGTGTGTGTGGGACTGAGAAAGTGAGTGTGTTAGTGTGGGAGTGAGTGAGTGTGTGTGGGACTGAGAAAGTGAGTGTGTTAGTGTGGGAGTGAGTGAGTGTGTGGGACTGAGAAAGTGAGTGTGTTAGTGTGGGAGTGAGTGAGTGTGTGTGGGACTGAGAAAGTGAGTGTGTTAGTGTGGGAGTGAGTGAGTGTGTGTGGGACTGAGAAAGTGAGTGTGTTAGTGTGGGAGTGAGTGTGTGTGGGACTGAGAAAGTGAGTGTGTTAGTGTGGGAGTGAGTGTGTGCGGGAGTGAGAAAGTGAGTGTGTTAGTGTGGGAGTGAGTGAGTGTGTGTGGGACTGAGAAAGTGAGTGTGTTAGTGTGGGAGTGAGTGAGTGTGTTTGGGACTGAGAAAGTGAGTGTGTTAGTGTGGGAGTGAGTGAGTGTGTGTGGGACTGAGAAAGTGAGTGTGTTAGTGTGGGAGTGAGTGTGTGTGGGACTGAGAAAGTGAGTGTGTTAGTGTGGGAGTGAGTGTGTGTGGGACTGAGAAAGTGAGTGTGTTAGTGTGGGAGTGAGTGTGTGTGGGACTGAGAAAGTGAGTGTGTTAGTGTGGGAGTGAGTGTGTGTGGGACTGAGAAAGTGAGTGTGTTAGTGTGGGAGTGAGTGTGTGTGGGACTGAGAAAGTGAGTGTGTTAGTGTGGGAGTGAGTGAGTGAGTGTGGGACTGAGAAAGTGAGTGTGTTAGTGTGGGAGTGAGTGAGTGAGTGTGTGTGGGACTGAGAAAGTGAGTGTGTTAGTGTGGGAGTGAGTGAGTGTGTGTGGGACTGAGAAAGTGAGTGTGTTAGTGTGGGAGTGAGTGAGTGTGTGTGGGACTGAGAAAGTGAGTGTGTTAGTGTGGGAGTGAGTGTGTGTGGGACTGAGAAAGTGAGTGTGTTAGTGTGGGAGTGAGTGAGTGAGTGTGTGTGGGACTGAGAAAGTGAGTGTGTTAGTGTGGGAGTGAGTGAGTGTGTGTGGGACTGAGAAAGTGAGTGTGTTAGTGTGGGAGTGAGTGAGTGTGTGTGGGACTGAGAAAGTGAGTGTGTTAGTGTGGGAGTGAGTGAGTGTGTGTGGGACTGAGAAAGTGAGTGTGTTAGTGTGGGAGTGAGTGTGTGTGTGTGGGACTGAGAAAGTGAGTGCGTTAGTGTGGGAGTGTGTGTGTGGGGGACTGAGAAAGTGAGTGTGTTAGTGTGGGAGTGAGTGAGTGTGTGTGGGACTGAGAAAGTGAGTGCGTTAGTGTGGGAGTGAGTGTGTGTGGGACTGAGAAAGTGAGTGTGTTAGTGTGGGAGTGAGTGAGTGTGTGTGGGACTGAGAAAGTGAGTGTGTTAGTGTGGGAGTGAGTGAGTGTGTGTGGGACTGAGAAAGTGAGTGTGTTAGTGTGGGAGTGAGTGAGTGTGTGTGGGACTGAGAAAGTGATATGGTAGTGTGGGAGTGAGTGAGTGTGTGTGGGACTGAGAAAGTGAGTGTGTTAGTGTGGGAGTGAGTGAGTGTGTGGGACTGAGAAAGTGAGTGTGTTAGTGTGGGAGTGAGTGAGTGAGTGTGGGACTGAGAAAGTGAGTGTGTTAGTGTGGGAGTGAGTGAGTGTGTGTGGGACTGAGAAAGTGAGTGTGTTAGTGTGGGAGTGAGTGAGTGTGTGTGGGACTGAGAAAGTGAGTGCGTTAGTGTGGGAGTGAGTGTATGTGGGACTGAGAAAGTGAGTGTGTTAGTGTGGGAGTGAGTGAGTGTGTGTGGGACTGAGAAAGTGAGTGTGTTAGTGTGGGAGTGAGTGTGTGTGTGTGTGGGACTGAGAAAGTGAGTGCGTTAGTGTGGGAGTGTGTGTGTGGGGACTGAGAAAGTGAGTGTGTTAGTGTGGGTGTGAGTGAGTGTGTGTGGGACTGAGAAAGTGAGTGCGTTAGTGTGGGAGTGAGTGTGTGTGGGACTGAGAAAGTGAGTGTGTTAGTGTGGGAGTGAGTGAGTGTGTGTGGGACTGAGAAAGTGAGTGTGTTAGTGTGGGAGTGAGTGAGTGTGTGTGGGACTGAGAAAGTGAGTGTGTTAGTGTGGGAGTGAGTGAGTGTGTGTGGGACTGAGAAAGTGAATATGGTAGTGTGGGAGTGAGTGAGTGTGTGTGGGACTGAGAAAGTGAGTGTGTTAGTGTGGGAGTGAGTGAGTGTGTGGGACTGAGAAAGTGAGTGTGTTAGTGTGGGAGTGAGTGAGTGAGTGTGGGACTGAGAAAGTGAGTGTGTTAGTGTGGGAGTGAGTGAGTGTGTGTGGGACTGAGAAAGTGAGTGTGTTAGTGTGGGAGTGAGTGAGTGTGTGTGGGACTGAGAAAGTGAGTGCGTTAGTGTGGGAGTGAGTGTATGTGGGACTGAGAAAGTGAGTGTGTTAGTGTGGGAGTGAGTGTGTGTGGGACTGAGAAAGTGAGTGTGTTAGTGTGGGAGTGAGTGTGTGTGGGACTGAGAAAGTGAGTGTGTTAGTGTGGGAGTGAGTGTGTGTGGGACTGAGAAAGTGAGTGTGTTAGTGTGGGAGTGAGTGTGTGTGGGACTGAGAAAGTGAGTGTGTTAGTGTGGGAGTGAGTGAGTGAGTGTGGGACTGAGAAAGTGAGTGCGTTAGTGTGGGAGTGAGTGAGTGTGTGTGGGACTGAGAAAGTGAGTGTGTTAGTGTGGGAGTGAGTGAGTGTGTTTGGGACTGAGAAAGTGAGTGTGTTAGTGTGGGTGTGAGTGAGTGTGTGTGGGACTGTGAAAGTGAGTTTGTTAGTGTGGGAGTGAGTGTATGTGGGACTGAGAAAGTGAGTGTGTTAGTGTGGGAGTGAGTGTGTGTGGGACTGAGAAAGTGAGTGTGTTAGTGTGGGAGTGAGTGTGTGTGGGACTGAGAAAGTGAGTGTGTTAGTGTGGGAGTGAGTGTGTGTGGGACTGAGAAAGTGAGTGTGTTAGTGTGGGAGTGAGTGTGTGTGGGACTGAGAAAGTGAGTGTGTTAGTGTGGGAGTGAGTGAGTGTGTGTGGGACTGAGAAAGTGAGTGTGTTAGTGTGGGAGTGAGTGAGTGAGTGTGTGTGGGACTGAGAAAGTGAGTGTGTTAGTGTGGGAGTGAGTGAGTGTGTGTGGGACTGAGAAAGTGAGTGTGTTAGTGTGGGAGTGAGTGAGTGTGTGTGGGACTGAGAAAGTGAGTGTGTTAGTGTGGGAGTGAGTGTGTGTGGGACTGAGAAAGTGAGTGTGTTAGTGTGGGAGTGAGTGAGTGAGTGAGTGTGTGTGTGGGACTGAGAAAGTGAGTGTGTTAGTGTGGGAGTGAGTGAGTGTGTGTGTGGGACTGAGAAAGTGAGTGTGTTAGTGTGGGAGTGAGTGAGTGTGTGTGGGACTGAGAAAGTGAGTGTGTTAGTGTGGGAGTGAGTGTGTGTGTGTGTGGGACTGAGAAAGTGAGTGCGTTAGTGTGGGAGTGTGTGTGTGGGGGACTGAGAAAGTGAGTGTGTTAGTGTGGGAGTGAGTGAGTGTGTGTGGGACTGAGAAAGTGAGTGCGTTAGTGTGGGAGTGAGTGTGTGTGGGACTGAGAAAGTGAGTGTGTTAGTGTGGGAGTGAGTGAGTGTGTGTGGGACTGAGAAAGTGAGTGTGTTAGTGTGGGAGTGAGTGAGTGTGTGTGGGACTGAGAAAGTGAGTGTGTTAGTGTGGGAGTGAGTGAGTGTGTGTGGGACTGAGAAAGTGAATATGGTAGTGTGGGAGTGAGTGAGTGTGTGTGGGACTGAGAAAATGAGTGTGTTAGTGTGGGAGTGAGTGAGTGTGTGGGACTGAGAAAGTGAGTGTGTTAGTGTGGGAGTGAGTGTGTGTGTGTGGGACTGAGAAAGTGAGTGTGTTAGTGTGGGAGTGAGTGAGTGTGTGTGGGACTGAGAAAGTGAGTGTGTTAGTGTGGGAGTGAGTGAGTGTGTGTGGGACTGAGAAAGTGAATATGGTAGTGTGGGAGTGAGTGAGTGTGTGTGGGACTGAGAAAATGAGTGTGTTAGTGTGGGAGTGAGTGAGTGTGTGGGACTGAGAAAGTGAGTGTGTTAGTGTGGGAGTGAGTGAGTGAGTGAGTGTGGGACTGAGAAAGTGAGTGTGTTAGTGTGGGAGTGAGTGAGTGAGTGTGGGACTGAGAAAGTGAGTGTGTTAGTGTGGGAGTGAGTGAGTGTGTGTGGGACTGAGAAAGTGAATATGGTAGTGTGGGAGTGAGTGAGTGTGTGTGGGACTGAGAAAATGAGTGTGTTAGTGTGGGAGTGAGTGAGTGTGTGGGACTGAGAAAGTGAGTGTGTTAGTGTGGGAGTGAGTGAGTGAGTGAGTGTGGGACTGAGAAAGTGAGTGTGTTAGTGTGGGAGTGAGTGTGTGTGGGACTGAGAAAGTGAGTGTGTTAGTGTGGGAGTGAGTGAGTGAGTGTGTGTGTGTGTGTGTGTGTGAGAGATCCGTTTGATTCCATGAAGCAGGCTGACTCTTTCAGGAGTGAGCCAATCCTGACAGCAGCCTCCACTGGGAGAGGCACCAGTTGGCACCAGTTGGCACCAGTTGGCTACTGGACGTGTTCAAGGGGCAGCCGCCATTGCATTAGGCTGTGGTGTATAGGGTGCGCTGCCAGCTCAGCGGGAGAGAGAAGAACACTCTGCAGGTAAAACCCTCACCCTAGCACTGAGGCGTTGCCAAGTCAGTCCACTTCAGGCCTACATTCCCCCAGAAAGAACAATGTATTCTGCTTTTCGATTAATGTCCTTTCTTCCATTGTGTTATCGCAAGCAGGTGCGAATCAGGCAATGGCCTCTATTATAGTCGTCAATGTGGCTCTCACATTGCAGGTTTTTGCTAAAGCAGCCCTTGCTTGAAAAATAGTGAAGAGCATTGATCTAAGTTATTACCAAATAGCATGAATAATTGAGGCTCCACTTCCTTGTGGGCCACCACTAGTCACTTCCTTCCAATATGGGTACATATCCATTATCCCTACTCCATGTCTTCCATTGTCTAACCAATCTCCTAATCAGGTGAATAATTTACATTCAATTCCACCAGCTTTATCCTTGGCTAACAATCCCTTATGCGGAATCTTTTTTTGAATGTTTGAATGTCTTCCGGAGCTCCATATAAACCACATCCATAGAGATTCTCCTGTCTACTTGTTTAGTTACTTGCTCAAAGAAATTGATTAGGCTCGTTAGATATAATTTATCCTTCACAATTCCATGTTAGCTCCCTCTAGTCAGCTTAAATTTCTCTGTGCTCAGTCACTCTGTTCTTAATTATGGATTCCAATAACTTCCACACAACAGATGTTAAACTAATGCGTCCATAATTTCATGGTTTCACTCTCCCACCTTACTTAGATAATAAATAATAGAATTATGTTTTCACTCTAAACCGGAATATTGCTGAATCAGAATGGCTCCTAGTTTATTAACTGCTTCATAGTATGCACATTTTAAACATATGGCCAGCTTTTCTGACAAGAAATTCATTTCCCTTTATTCGGTGAATGTTTTTCATCCACCAACACAATACACACACATTTTAAGGGTAAAAATAGCTAAGGATGTTACTATGCCAACACATGCAGATTAAATTCCTTTGTCTATCATTTTAATGGAAGTGTTACAAACTCTGTTAAAATGCAGAAGGTGAATGGATTGATAAATTTGTGAGTTAATATTACAAATGTAATATTCATCTTGCTTGAACAAATGGTCAAAGTGGACCAGTCAACTGTTGCTATCCTATTCTTTTGAGGCAAACTGGGATAAGCATACCAGCCACATTACTGCTAACAGGGAGAATGTAGGGATCAAGTATAAGATGGGAAACTCCAACAGATCTGGTTAAAGAAAGATCCGCACCCAAAACACTATGAACATGAACGTAGGATCTTGCATTCAAATAGCACCTTCCTTGTCCACAGAGCATCCTGGAGTGCTTCACAGTCAATGGGTTGCTTTACTTCTGGAGTAAAGTCATTATTATTTTGTAGGCAAATTGGTAGTCAATTTGTGCACAGAAAGGTCCCAGAGACACCAACCAAATAATCCTTTGTTGGCTGATGAATAAATATTGGCCATGAGTAGCCCAGCTCTTCTCCGAATATTGCCATGGGATCTTTAACATCCACTTGAACATGCACATGGGGCCCCGTCTGCTCATCCAGGTGGGCATAAAATCTCGTGGCACTGATTTGCAGGATGTCAACGTGAATTCTGAACCTAACCTTTATTCACTTTGAAGCCTTTATTTACAGAGACACACTTTTCATACCAAACATCCCCAACACGCAAAATCCTCTTTCAGCCTGTATCTCTATATATGGGCACGTGACTCCCCAATTAATAATCATCACCTGAATGCAATCAACATACAATTAATACACATTAACAAATTCTCTCCTCTCTCATTACATTAAATTAGACTTTCATTGTACAGCAAAAATTTCAACAAATAATTAAAAACGCTCATACTTGGTAGATAGTGCTAGACTATGAGACAATCCTCCTCCTGGACCCAGAAATATTTCTTTGCAAATGCATTCCTTTTATTAAAATATTCCAACAGTTGATGGCTTGAATTTACCCATTTACTTTTAGAAATGTTCTTTTCTTCAGCACTTCTTTCAAGCCAACAAGGTCAAGCTGTAAACTTTACTTGTTCGCATTTTTTGTAATGTGCGCATTATCCCGTAATGAACATAACATTCGATGGACATACTGGGTGAGATTTTCTGGCCCCTCTCACTGGTGGGATGTTCCGGTCCCACCAAAGTCAATGGACTTTTGGCTGGCTCACCACTTCTGCCATGGTGGGACCAGCCACGCCAGGGCCAGAAAATCCCAGCCACTATCTTCAGTATTGTAGGGCCATTCAGCTCCTGACCTCATTCTAGCCATGGTTCAAATATGGACAAAAGAGCTAAACCCCAGAGGTGAGGTGAGAGTGGCTGCCTTTGACGTCAAGGCAGCATTTGACCTAATATGACATCAAGGAGCCCTAGCAAAACTGGAGTCAATGGGAATCAGGGGGGAAACTCTCCACTGGTTGGAATCGTACCTAGCACAGAGGAAGATGATTGAGGTTGTTGGAGGTCAGTCATCTCAGTTCCAGGACATCACTGCAGGAGTTCCTCAGGGAAGTGTTCTTGGCCCAACCATCTTCTGCTGCTTCATCAATGACCTTCCTTCCGTTCTAAGGTCAGAAATAGGGAAATTCGCTAATGATTGCACAATGTTCAGCATCATTTGCGACTCCTCAGATACTAAAACAGTCCATGTCCAAATGCAGCAAGACCTGGACAATATCCAGGCTTGGGCTGACAAGTGACAAGTAACATTCATGCCACACAAGTGCCAGGCAATGACCATCTCCAACAAAAGAAAATTTAACCATCACCCCTTGACATTCATTGGCATTACCGTCACTGAATCCCCCAATATCAATATCCTGGGTGTTACCATTGACCAGAAACTGAACTGGACTAGCCATGTAAAAACGGTGACTACAAGAGCAGGTTGAGGCTATGCATCCTGTGGCGAGTAACTCACCTCCTGACTCCCCAAAGCCTGGCCCATCTATAAGGCACGTGACAGGAGCATGATGGAATATTCTCCACTTGCCTGGATGAGTGCAGCTCGCATCGCTCAAGAAGCTCGACACTATCCAGGGCAAAGCAGCCCACTTGATTGGCACCGCATCCACAAACATTCACTCCCTCCACCACTGACACAGTGGCAGCAGTGTGTACCATTTACAAGATGCACTACAGGAACTCACCAAGGCTCCTTAGTCAGCACCTTCCAAACTCTACCCTCTGGAAGGACAAGGGCAAAAGATAGATAGAACTCTAGCACCTGGCCAGCGTTTATGGTCCATCCCTAATTTCCCTTGAGAAGCTGGTGGTGAGCTGCCTTCTTGAACCGCTGCAGCCCGTGTGGTGTAGATACACCCACAGTGCTGTTAGGGATGGAGTTCCAGGATTTTGACCCAGTGACAGTGAAGGAACGGCGATGTAGTTCCACGTCAGGATGGCGTGTGGCTTGGAGGGTAACTTACAGATGCTGCCTTACCATCACAACCTATTTTATTACAAGGGTTTTTCTATTCCCTGTGATCCTCTGCTTTATGGTCTGTCAAATCTCCTGAATTAAACTGTTTTGGATAATGCCCCGCGGTCTATGATATCACAGCCTTAACTAAAAACCCAAAAGCAAAATGCTGTGGATGCTGAAAATCTTAAATAAAAACAGAAAATGCTCGAAATACTCAACAGGTCAGGGCAGTATCTCTGGAGGGTTACAGGGTTAGTGTTGCAGGCCTGTGAGCTTTTATCACATATTTAATAATGACCGGTCTCCCTGCACACAAAGGCTCAAAGAGTTGAGCTAATCTTAGTACGCTCACATAGCACCCAACTGAACAGTTAACAAGGGAGTGATCCTCAGTGTACGCTCACATAGCACCCAACTGAACAGTTAACAAGGGAGTGATCCTCAGTGTAAGCTCACATAGCACCCAACTGAACAGTTAACAAGGGAGTGATCCTCAGTGTACGCTCACATAGCACCCAACTGAACAGTTAACAAGGGAGTTATCCTCAGTGTACGCTCACATAGCACCCAACTGAACAGTTAACAAGGGAGTTATCCTCAGTGTACGCTCACATAGCACCCAACTGAACAGTTAACAAGGGAGTTATCCTCAGTGTACGCTCACATAGCACCCAACTGAACAGTTAACAAGGGAGTTATCCTCAGTGTACGCTCACATAGCACCCAACTGAACAGTTAACAAGGGAGTTATCCTCAGTGTACGCTCACATAGCACCCAACTGAACAGTTAACAAGGGAGTGATCCTCAGTGTACGCTCACATAGCACCCAACTGAACAGTTAACAAGGGAGTTATCCTCAGTGTACGCTCACATAGCACCCAACTGAACAGTTAACAAGGGAGTTATCCTCAGTGTACGCTCACATAGCACCCAACTGAACAGTTAACAAGGGAGTTATCCTCAGTGTACGCTCACATAGCACCCAACTGAACAGTTAACAAGGGAGTGATCCTCAGTGTACGCTCACATAGCACCCAACTGAACAGTTAACAAGGGAGTTATCCTCAGTGTACGCTCACATAGCACCCAACTGAACAGTTAACAAGGGAGTTATCCTCAGTGTACGCTCACATAGCACCCAACTGAACAGTTAACAAGGGAGTTATCCTCAGTGTACGCTCACATAGCACCCAACTGAACAGTTAACGAGGGAGTTATCCTCAGTGTACGCTCACATAGCACCCAACTGAACAGTTAACGAGGGAGTTATCCTCAGTGTACGCTCACATAGCACCCAACTGAACAGTTAACAAGGGAGTTATCCTCAGTGTACGCTCACATAGCACCCAACTGAACAGTTAACAAGGGAGTTATCCTCAGTGTACTGGCCAATATCCCCCCTCAACCAACAACATCAAAATCTATTCTCTATCCCCTCCCCTCTATCCCGTCCCCCCTTTTAATCCCCTTTTTTCTACGTTCATTTTTATGTTTATCCACTTATTTTTATTTTTATCCATTTATCTATGGTTTTATCCTTTTTTTTATCCCCCCCCCACTTCCATACCATTTTCTATCCTTTTCTCCCCGCTAGCACCCCTCCCCCTACCTCATCCCCTACAGGCTATCTGTTACTTGATCCATGTTCTTCTTTCACACAATGCTATCCTTGTTCTGCTATTATCACATTCTGCTTTCTTACCTTTACGCCACTATCAGCACCTTATTTTAGCACTAACCACTGCCATTAACACTCCCTTTGTCCTTTAGTTCATGACATCTTTGTCAATCCCTCCTTTGTCCCTACCTATCGCTGGCCTTCTATCCAGCTCCACCTGCCCCACTCACCCTTAACCATATAAATTTAATCACATTTCCACTTCCCTTCAGCTCTGGAGAAGGGCCCTACAGACTCGAAACGTTAACTCTGTTTCTCTCTCCGCAGATGCTGCTGAGTTTTACCAGCATTTTCTTTTGTGCTAAAATCTATTACCTGGCCATTATCACATTTCTGTTGGTGGGAACTTGCTGCGTGCAAATTGGCGGCTGAGTATCCTACAATATGGCATCTACTATAAGTCAAAAGTGCTTCTTTGTCTGTAAAATATTTTGGGGGCATCCTGAGGTCAATGGAAGGTGCTATAAAAATGCACGTTCCCCTACTCTTTCTTGGTGCTTGGCCTAAATAGCCAAGTGGTTATGGTACTGGGTTTGTAACCCCAAGATCAAGAGTTCAAATCTCACAATGGCAAACAATGTAACTTCATCTGAAACAGATGGAAACAGGTTTGTACTTGAAAGAGTTACTCTTTCTCGGTATAATGTCTCATGCAAAAGGTTGCACTGCTGGCAATGTAGCATTCCATGAGTTCTGCACTGAAGTGTTTAGGTAGAATATATGTCTAACTCCAGAATGGGGTTTGAACCTACAACCTGCTGATTTAGCAGTGAGCATAGCACCACTGAGCCAAAATAACACCCTGCCTTTTCAGCATCGTGTTTCTAATTTCAGTTTCTCCAACATCGGGATGTAATTAGTTTCACAAAATCACACAGTATCACATTCTCCGGTTCTTACGGGCAACTGATTGGCATTTTCTCTCTGATGTGCTTGCTTTTTTTTTACCCTCAACAGGAAATTCAAATTTGGATTTGCAGGCGTTAATCGGCAGCACTAGTGGAGTTGGAATCAGCATCCTCATTCTGTTGCTGGCTGGGCTGATGGTTCTATTTTTCAAAGGTACGGCAACAGTGCCATCTGTTGGTTCTTTATTTTGGATTTGGTTGCGGTTCTAAAGGTGAATAGGAGAATGACTGTTTCCCCCTCTCTGATCAATAACCCGGGAGCAAAACTGCTGAAAGTCGCAGCTTCTGAGAATCTGATTTCTGAGCGGCAGCACGCAGATTATTGACTGCAGTAAGGGAACAGGCGTTGGCCCATCTTTTCATACCCCAACTGCATGAGAGTCCGGTACAGCCTGAAACAACTCTTACGGTGATGGATGAATCGGACCTCGCTGCTTGCTTGTAGAAACCATACCCAAGTATCAATAGGCGACCTGACAATGGCATACTCTGCAAACGTTGGTGCGGCTCAGTGGTAGCATTCCCGTCGGTGAGTCGGAAAGTGTAGGGTTTGAATGCTGCTTCAGTCAACCCCAGAGCGTGGAGACCAGCACTTCAGCTTTTTTTATTTGTCCATGTGTGATGCAATGGGTATAGTGTCCCTACCTTTGGGTCAGGTGCTCTGGGCTCGAGTCCCACTCTAGGACTTGATGACCGTGGAAGGTGTGTTTGTGGTATGGCTAGGCAGGTTGATTGTCAACAATGCAAATCTCCTGCCCTTGTTCTTCTGGAGACTGTGGGTTTGGTAGATTGAGTCGAAGGATGCTCGACAAGTTGCTGCAGTATATCTTGTAGATGGTATGCACAGCTGCCACTGTGCATCGGTGGTGGAGGGAGTGAATGTTCAAAGTGATGGATGGGGTGCTAATCAGGTGGGTTGCTTTGTCCTGGATGTGTCGAGCCTCTTGAGTATTGTTGGAGCTGCACTCATCCAGGCAAGTGGAGAGTGTTCCATGAGTCAGGGAAACCATTTGCATTTATTTAGCATTTTTATTGTGGAAAAACATCTGAAAGAGCCCCACGGATGTGCAAGTAAAACATAAACACAGTGGGGGATGGTGGACGAATAATCTTAATGTCCAGGCTAAAGTTCTGGGGTCGTGGGTTTAAATCCCATTATGCAACTGGTGGAAGTTAAACTTAATTAATAAAAAAAAATCTAAAATTGAAAGTTAGTCTTATTAATGTCGTTTAAGGAAGGAAATCTGCCACCCTTATCTAACCTAGCCTAGATATGACTCCAGGTCCACAGCAATGTGGTTGACTATTAACTGCCTCTGAAATGGCCTAATCAGCCTTCAGTTCAAGGGCAGTTAGGGATGGGCAACAAACGCTGGTCCTGCCAGTGATGCCCACATTCTCTCAAAGACTAAAAAAAGATGTTAGGAGGAGCACCAAAAGTTCCTCCTTATCCTCTCCGCACTGCTGTTATACTCCTCTTTACCACCAGCATTGCCTTTTTAATTCACTAAAATAAAAGCAAAATACTGCGGATGCTGGAACTCTGAAATGAAAACAGAAAATGCTGGAAAAGCTCAGCAGGTTTGGCAGCGTCCTTGGAGAGAGAAGCAAAGTTAATGATTCGAGTCATCCGGACTCGAAACGTTAACTCTGTTTCTGTTTCCAGACCCGCTGAGGTTTTCCAGCACTTTCTGTTTTCATCTCCATTTTATTCCTTGGGCTGCTGAGTTGCTCCTTGTTACTTCCTGAACTATGGGGCTTTGTCCTGTTACCGTCACCTTCCGGAATATTCTCTTCCAGCCGCTACGCTAACCTTATAAACCCACTCTTTGAATTCCTGCCTGATATTAAAAGCAAAGCGTCTCTTCAATCATTCTGTTCTTAGGCGGGGATGGGGGGGGGGCTTTTGCCATACCCTCAAGTGTCCAAAGTTTATCCCAGGCTGATAAATCATTTTAAACTGTCTTCCTGAACACGAGGTGCTCAACCAGAAGACAAGGCACTGGCCGGGATTGTCCCTGCCCGCCGGAGTCGGGCGTGCTCATTGGCGTGAGCAGACAATGTGGCGCGATTGGTTTCACGATGGTGTAAACCAACCGCCGATGGTGGGCCACGTTTCCCACCACCAGACATCGAGAGCCTCATTGTAATACATCAGCGTATCATTACAAGGCCAGCCCGCCGGAATCAGCCCCCCTCCCACCCCCTTACTCCGATGGATCATCCACGTCGGAAGGAAGACACGCTGACGTGTTCCACAACAGTACATAAGCGACATACACCTGCCGGGCTGCACTTCACACGGGACTTCAAGGTTTGTTCTCCTGCCTTCCTTCAGTCAGCACTCGCAGTCATCAGCGCCAGGCTTCACAGACAGCACCACATTACTGTTTAGGGGGGCTTACAGGCAGGTTTCTACCTACCAGATCAGCCACATGTGGGTGGCTTTTCAATGGCTGCCGGGCAAGGTCTTGCTTGGAAAAGGGGGAGAAGCGGTCTCAGGCAAGGGAAGAGGCTGGAGGATGAGAGATGTCCTAGGGAAGGAGGGTATCCCAGGGTGTGTATGTGTGGGGGGCACATGTTGATCTGTGCAAGGGGCCTCAAGATGCTGAGCGCTGAGGAGGCAGTCTCCAGAGGGAATGAGGCCAGACGGACATGTGTGTGAGGGAATGGGTACTAATGTCCCTTGAACTGGCAGTGAGTGAGATGCCAGTGAATGTTTTAGAAGCTATTATTAAAGAAGCTGTAACAGGGCACGTGGATAAGTTCAAGGTCATCAGGCAGAGTCAGCATGGTTTTGTGAAAGGGAAATCATGTTTAACCAACTTATTGGAGTTCTTTGAGGAAGTAACAAATGCTGTGGATAAAGGGGAACCAGTGGATGTACTGTACTTAGATTTCCACAAAGCATTTAATAAAGTGCCACATCAAAGGTTATTGCAGAAAATATAAACTCATGGTATAGGGGATAATATATTGGCATGGATAAAAGATTGGCTAGCTAACGGAAACAGAGAGTAGGCATGTATGGGTCTTTATCAGGTTGGCGAGATGTAACAAATGGTATGTCACAAGGATCAGTGCTGGGACTTCAACTGTTTACAATATATAATAAGTGGCTTGGATGAAGGGATGGATGGGATGGTTGCCAAATTTGCTGATGAGATAAAGATAGGTAGGAAGGTAGGTTGTGAAGAGGACATTAGGAGGCTACAAAAAGATATAGATAGGCTAAGTGAGTGGGTAAAGAGTACAATGAGGGAAAATAAGCAATTGTCCATTTTGGTTGAAAGAATAGAAGAGAAGCATATTATCTAAACGGTGAGAGTTTGCAGAGCTCTGAGGTGCAGAGAGATCTGGGTGTCCTAGTGCACGAATCACAAAAGGACAATATGCAAGTTCAGCAGGTAATGAGGAAAGTTAACAGAATGTTATCATTTATTGTGAGGGCAGTTGAATGCAAAAGTAGGGAGGCTACGCGCTGAAGAAGAGTCATACGGACTCAAAACTTTAACTATGTTTCTCTCTCCACAGATGCTGTCAGACCTGCTGAGTTTTTCCAGTATTTTCTGTTTTTATTTGAGGTTATGCTTCAGTTCTACAGGGCACTAGTGAGACCACATTTGGGGTACTGTGTACAGTATTGGTCAACTTTTTTAAGGAAGGATGTAAATGCGTTGGAAGCAGGTCAGAGAAGGTTTACCAGACTAATACCTGGAATGGCTGGGTTATCTTATGAGGGAAGGTATGACAGTTTAGGTTTGTATACGCCGGAATTTAAAAGAGTAAGAGGTGACTTGATTGAAACATATAAGACCCTGAGGGGTCTTGACAGGGTGGATGTGGAGAGGGTGTTTCCTCTTGTGGAAGAATCTAGAACTAGGGGTCACTGTTTAAAAATAAGGGGTCGTCCATTTAAAACAGAGATGAGGTGAAATTTTTTCACTTAAAGGGTTGTGAGTCTTTGGAACTCTTTCTGAAAAGGTGATGGAAGAAGAGTCTTTGAATATTTTAAGGCAGAGGTGGATAGATTCTTGGTAGGCAAGGGGGTGATAGGTTATGGAGGGGTAGGCAGGTTGTAGATTTGAGGTTACTATCAGATCCGCCATGACCTTATTAAATAGCAGAGCAGGCTTGAGGGGCTGAATGGCCTACTTGTTCATATGTTCATGATGGGCTTGAGTGTGTGAGTTTCGAGTGATGAAATGGTTGCCATACCCTGGCTGCATGGATGAGATCATTCATCCTCTATCTGCATTGGATGGCCAGCCTCTTCTGTACAGCATTGGCACTGATCACCACGGCAAGCGCCTACCAAGCCGGAGTGGTAATGTAGTTGCCCCTCCTGCAGCCAGGGCGGATGTAAAGGACATCACAGCGGGGCCTACACAGCATCCTAAAGGCGCTCGAGGGCTGCAGTCTTCTTGCCTTTCTGGGCCATGTCTTGGTTGCTGCAGCCCTGGGCTAAGCGCTGAGCACGGCTGTACTTTAAATATGGTACCCGGCATGATGAAGCAGCAAGGTGACGGTGTGGTGGGCGAATGAGAGCCTGCCTGCCGTGGAAATGGGATGCTTCCCGGGAATGCATAATTAATGTGGCAGGTTTGGGACAATAGGTGTGAAAACATGCCATTGCGGCCGGAAGGTAAAATGTTGTTTTACCCGCCGCTATTGCACTTGGTGCAAATCCGGGATGATTCCTCCTATTGTATTTCCAAAGGCACTACTCAATAATTGTATATCGCCTGCTGATGATGAATAGACCTTAGGCTTATAGCCTCAACCAATTCATTTATTCCTATCTCGAGGGCAACTAGGGTTGGGTAATAAATGCTGGCCCAGCCAGCGAAACCCACATCCCGTGAATGAATAAAAGAAAAGAAAAATAATTCTCTTCCAGTGGTGCTTAGAACCTGTATTGATTAAATTGGTGTTTGTTGTTACCCCCTGTGTCAGGTTTATTGGTTAGGCTGGTGCCAGCCACCTCTTGGATCAGTAAAATTGGCATCAGTTACCCCCTGTATTTGTTGCACTGGTGTTTGTTACCTCCACTGGTGTTTATGTCACTCTCAGTTACTCCCTTCTACCAGTTAGGCTGGTATCAGTTACTCTTCTATTATTTACTTTGGGTGTTAGTCACCGTTATATATTGTTGCTTTATCTACAAATATCTGTAAATAGCTAGGAATCAATGTGTTAAGTGTAAGTGTTCCTGGGGCCATGTTTCACAGCTGCACTAGAGACTGAAGTGAACCATAACCCGTTCAAACTGGTTTTTTTCTTTTGAACCAGGCAGGGTGGCAAAATTAAGCATAAAGAGTTTCTTATCTTTACAAAATTAAAGTGTGATTATCAATGACATCTGGGACCAAAAGACAACAAGAACACATGGCAGCTACCCTTTGTATCAGTTATGGCAGCATCAGTTACCCCTGGCTTTGGATATTCATTTAATTGCTGTGCGATTTTTAAAATCATTTTTAATTTTTCTTTTACTGCACAGCACAGAGAAGCAAGAAGACAAACACAAGAAACAAAAACAGCCACTTGTCAAGAAACAATTCAAAGTAAGGAACTGAAAATAGAAACATAAAACCTTCAAGTGTGCAGCACTTTATAGGATAGCTGGATTTAGCTTCATCGTGTTTCCCTTGTAAGAAATAGCAAATAGCTCCATTTTAAATATCACACACCATTAAATTATACAGCAGCTACAATGCTATGATCGCTGTTTGGATAAATGCACCATTGGTGTGGCACAGAGCCAGGTAAGTCAGAATATTTTCAGGTCCCACTCCTCGTCTGTGCTAAGCTAGCTGAGTGAAGACAACAGAGCCACCTAGCTAAGAAGGGGAACAGAGCAAAAGTTCTAGTGAATCCAGTGACCCCTGCTTAAAAATGTCCATGTGTGAACATCAAGAACGGATTCAGATTTTGCATTGACTCCTTCTTTGGTTGGAGAGCCTGTCTGCACACATAGTCTAGGTTCACCTGAAAAATGACCACTTGGATGAGGTACCAGAGAGCTGCTGGTTCTTCTGGAGCATGAATCACAAGTACCTCCAGGAGAGGAGGGGAAAAGCAAATCAGTGTCAAATGTAGCTAGTTGATACCATTCCTCTTCCTCCCTGGTTTCTCAGCTTTCTCTGGTTGGGTTGCCTGCTCCTTTCACCTTTTCCAACCAAAAGGGCAACTTCTGCTAGACCTGCCAGTGCCATCCTCTGACAGGCCACTGGAAGGTATACAGGTGACCCATACATCACTCCTGGTCACTTGCTCTCTGGTTGTATTGCCAAGATTGAGAACTCACCTTGTAGGGAATCACAGACAAAAACCCACGTTCTATTGCTCCATTGTGTGAAGACCGATGAGGCCCCAAAGCTTTGAACATAAGAATGTAAGAAATAGGAGCCAGACTCGGCCATTTGGTCCTTGGAGCATTCAATCATGGCTGATCTACCTCAACTACACCTTCCTTCCCTATCCCCTAATCCCTTAATTTCTTCAGTATCCAAAAATCCATCAATCTCTGTCTTGAATATGTTCAATGACTGAGCATCCACAGCTCTCTGGGGTAGAGAATTCCAAAGATTCACAACCATTTGAGTGAAGAAATCTCTACTCATCTCAGTCTAAAGTGGCCGACCTCTTATCCTAAGACTTTGTCTCCTAGTTTTAGGCTCACCAGCCAGCAGATCGATCCTCCTGGCATCTACCTTATAAAGCCACCTCAGAATTTTACATCTTTAAATGAGATCACCTCTCTGTCAAATTATGTATCTCTAAAGTAAGTGTCTAAGCTGCAGGCAGTGAGTCATGTGTCCTATAAAATCCAAGAAACTTGTCAAATGTATTCAGTTCAGTAAGTTTTAATATTAGGAACAGGAGTCGCCCATTGTCCTCCTTTTAGTTAAAACACGGGAATTGGATAAGAACCTGAAGAGAAAGTAATTGGAAGGGGAAGGTTGGGGAGTGAAACCAGCTGATTTGGTCTTGCAGAGAGTTGGCACAGACACAACGGGCTGAGTGGCCTCCTTCTGCGCAGTAACCATTCGAATTTTCTACTATTCTATGCACTATGGTTCCATTTTCCGGGCTCTGGTCCAAATCCCTTGATAGCGTTAACCAACAAAAATCTATTGGTCCCAGTCTTGACAACTCAATTGATCAAACATCCACTGCCTTTTGGAGGAAAGATTTCCAAATCCGACTATCCTTTGTGTGAAAAAGCAAAGCCTACGTCTTTATAATTGGTGCTTTGCCCCATTTCGACTCTGCGGGCCTTGCAGTTTAGAAAGGCGTCTTAGCTGATAAATCCTCAACCAAAACACCAAGATCTGTTGGTATTGGCGACTTGAGGTAGATGTAAGTCACAGAGGACATGGGATTGAACTCAAGAGCAACTAAGCAACCCATGGAAATAAAAGCCTGGGACATTTCTACTTCAAAGCTGACAGTACACTTTTCAATAAAATGACATTGGGTTTCCATTGGCAAAGTTAATTGGATGTGAAACCAGAATCCATCTTTATTCACAGTCCCCGAGGGTCGGAATATTCAGTAGGAGTCCCTGAATTTAAAGCCTAATTACATTGCCTTCTCTGATACATTGCTATAATGGGTGAACTTTTCTTTTTTATTAATGCTTTAATATTTTCTTCTGATATAAAAGTCCTTGGACATTTTCCCACTTGTCCCAATTGTATGTAATTTACGTTACAGTAATTGCATTAAATAGAGTAAATGGCTGTTTCATTTCACAGAATATTCAGCTGACATGTAGTCCTGTTGTAATTTGATATAATGTTTCTGCACTATATCAAGCTCTCTGTGCCTTAACGTTGCTGCTATCAACGTAATTAAAGCCCTGGCAATGCCAGCCTTACTCCCTCTTCCTTTTCTTTGTTAATGAACCTTTCCTTTCAATAATTAAGGAACCAACATAAAATACCTAGAAACAATAAAAACCAAAAAGGCCCAAAGACTGAAAACAAAAGTGTGCAGCCTTACGTTAAAAAAGCTGAGGACCTCAAAAAGGCAGCAGGTAAGGAGGAACGGTATGGGGGTAGAGTAATGATTACAGGAGACAACACTGAAATGCAGTGTGAGGACGCAGTGCTCTGATATGTGAGTTTGCATGCGAACATATGTGAGTGTGAATGTCCGTGTGCATGTTCGAGTGTGTGTGTGTGTGTGTGTGTGAGCATGGGTGTATAAGTGTGAATGTGTACGAGCATGAGGGTGTATGTGCATGTGTGGGTACGTTTGTGCGTGTATGTATATTTGTGTGCATGTGTGTGTGTGTGTGTGTGTGTGTGTGTGTGTGCACAAATGCTTGTGTAAATGTGAGTGCATGTGAGTGTCTGTGTGCATGTGACATTCCCCCCCCCCCCACAATGGTAATAGCTAGGGGATTTTGGCCCAGTGACAGTGATGTCTTAACCAGGAAGGTGTGCAATTTCAAGTAGATTTTGATAGACTTGTTTCTCCTTGTATCTTGAGTTCCCATTCACTTCCAGATTCAATTCCCTCCAATCTGAAATATGAATCAAGCTAAAAAATTTGGAGCAAAAACAAAAACAGAATTACCTGGAAAACCTCAGCAGGTCTGGCAGCATCGGCGGAGAAGAAAAGAGTTGACGTTTCGAGTCCTCTTGACCCTTCGACAGAACTTGAGTTCGAGTCCAAGAAAGAGTTGAAATATAAGCTGGTTTAAGGTGTGTGTGTGGGGGGCAAAGAGAGAGAGAGAGAGAGAGGTGGAGTGGGGATGTGGTTGTAGGGACGAACAAGCAGTGATAGAAGCAGATCATCAAAAGATGTCAACAACAATAGTACAAAAGAACACATAGGTGTTAAAGTTAAAGTTGGTGATATTATCTAAATGAATGTGCTAATTAAGAATGGATGGTAGGGCACTCAAGGTATAGCTCTAGTGGGGGTGGGGAGAGCATAAAAGATGTTTTTTTTATATAATGGAAATAGGTGGGAAAAGGAAAATCTATATAATTTATTGGAAAAAAAAGAAAAGGAAGGGGGAAACAGAAAGGGGGTGGGGATGGGGGAGGGAGCTCACGAGCTAAAGTTGTTGAATTCAATATTCAGTCCGGATGGCTGTAAAGTGCCTAGTCGGAAGATGAGGTGTTGTTCCTCCAGTTTGCGTTGGGCTTAACTGGAACAATGCAGCAAGCCAAGGACAGACATGTGGGCAAGAGAGCAGGGTGGAGTGTTAAAATGGCAAGCGACAGGGAGGTTTGGGTCATTCTTGCGGACAGACCGCAGGTGTTCTGCAAAGCGGTCGCCCAGTTTACGTTTGGTCTCTCCAATGTAGAGGAGACCACATTGGGAGCAACGAATGCAGTAGACTAAGTTGGGGGAAATGCAAGTGAAATGCTGCTTCACTTGAAAGGAGTGTTTGGGCCCTTGACAGTGAGGAGAGAGGAAGTGAAGGGGCAGGTGTTGCATCTTTTGCGTGGGCATGGGGTGGTGCCATAGGAGGGGGTTGAGGAGTAGGGGGTGATGGAGGAGTGGACCAGGGTGTCCCGGAGGGAACGATCCCTACGGAATGCCGATGGGGGGGTGAAGGGAAGATGTGTTTGGTGGTGGCATCATGCTGGAGTTGGCGGAAATGGCGGAGGATGATCCTTTGAATGCGGAGGCTGGTGGGGTGATAAGTGAGGACAAGGGGGACCCTATCATGTTTCTGGGAGGGAGGAGAAGGCGTGAGGGCGGATGCGCGGGAGATGGGCCGGACACGGTTGAGGGCTCTGTCAACGACCGTGGGTGGAAAACCTCGGTTAAGGAAGAAGGAGGACATGTCAGAGGAACTGTTTTTGAAGGTAGCATCATTGGAACAGATGCGACGGAGGCGAAGGAACTGAGAGAATGGGATGGAGTCCTTACAGGAAGCGGGGTGTGAGGAGCTGTAGTCGAGATAGCTGTGGGAGTCGGTGGGTTTGTAATGGATATTGGTGGACAGTCTATCACCAGAGATTGAGACAGAGAGGTCAAGGAAGGGAAGGGAAGTGTCAGAGATGGACCACGTGCAAATGATGGAGGGGTGGAGATTGGAAGCAAAATTAATAAATTTTTCCAAGTCCCGACGAGAGCATGAAGCGGCACCGAAGTAATCATCGATGTACCGGAGAAAGAGTTGTGGAAGGGGGCCGGAGTAGGACTGGAACTTCCTCTCTCCTCACCGTCCAAGGACCCAAACACTCCTTTCAAGTGAAGCAGCATTTCACTTGCATTTCCCCCAACTTAGTCTACTGCATTCGTTGCTCCCAATGTGGTCTCCTCTACACTGGAGAGACCAAACGTAAACTGGGCGACCGCTTTGCAGAACACCTGCGGTCTGTCCGCAAGAATGACCCAAACCTCCCTGTCGCTTGCCATTTTAACACACTCCACCCTGCTCTCTTGCCCACATGTCTGTCCTTGGCTTGTTGCATTGTTCCAGTTAAGCCCAACGCAAACTGGAGGAACAACACCTCATCTTCCGACTAGGCACTTTACAGCCATCCGGACTGAATATTGAATTCAACAACTTTAGGTCGTGAGCTCCCTCCCCCATCCCCACCCCCTTTCTGTTTCCCCCTTCCTTTTCTTTTTTTTCCAATAAATTATATAGATTTTCCTTTTCCCACCTATTTCCATTATATAAAAAAAAACATCTTTTATGCTCTCCCCACCCCCACTAGAGCTATACCTTGAGTGCCCTACCATCCATTCTTAATTAGCACATTCATTTAGATAATATCACCAACTTTAACTTTAACACCTATGTGTTCTTTTGTACTATTGTTGTTGACATCTTTTGATGATCTGCTTCTATCACTGCTTGTTTGTCCCTACAACCACATCCCCACTCCACCTCTCTCTCTCTCTCTCTCTCTTCGCCCCCCACACACACACCTTAAACCAGCTTATATTTCAACTCTTTCTTGGACTCGAACTCAAGTTCTGTCGAAGGGTCATGAGGACTCGAAACATCAACTCTTTTCTTCTCCGCTGATGCTGCCAGACCTGCTGAGTTTTTCCAGGTAATTCTGTTTTTGTTTTTGTTTTGGATTTCCAGCATCCGCAGTTTTTTTGTTTTTATACTAAGTTTGGAGGTCCATTTGACTATTGATCTGTAACGCAGTCACCATGTCCCGTCATAACCAAATAACAGTGAGAAGCTAAATTCTGCCCTGGTTTTACTGTGTAGAGATATTTTTATTATAGCTGTTGGAAACACAACAGCCTGAGAAATATTGGATGCACTCCAGTTAATGAGGTCAACTCTGTAAATCAGTGCTCCCAACAGAGACATTCACTTGACAGGTGTGTGGCTATCATTGAGTCAAAGCTAACATTGTTAAATAGCTCAGACAGTAATTTACTTGAACATGTTAATAGCTGTATTAAAATAGCGAACTGAGTAAATTAAACTCTGGAGTGTTCATCATTTCCCTTCTCACCTCTTCAACCACCAAATATTGGAAACATCATTTCCAAGGAGCTTGAGGGCTGAGTAAAATTGTTAACTATTGCAATGGAGCTGTCATGTGCAGTAAAATTGCTAACTATTGCAATGGAGCTGTCATGTGCAGTAAAATTGCTAACTATTGCAATGGAGCTGTCATGTGCAGCAGGTGTGTGGGTGTTTGGGAAATAATGTCACCTTGCTGCTGTAAGGTTAACTGAAGTAATGCTTGACTGATATCAACTCATTGTTTCCAGTGCTCCGAGAAAAGATGGAGACAGCATCTTGGTAAGTGCCTATTGTGCTCATCTGTCCAGTAGAGAAATCAATTCAAGCTCAACTGTACTTTAAATCCTACAGAACAAGAGGTCCAGCAATGCTGTTAATGAACAGCACATTCTGCCCTTAATTTACATGTTTGTTCATTTAAAATGTTCTGTGCTCTTTTCTCAACTTTACATCAACTCAAAACCAACTTCCTGTAGCTGGGAGAACAGTTAATCAGATTACTTGCTTATTTTCCTTTACAATTGCCGCATGCAAGGATATAGTTCCATGGACAATGGTCATCTACTGTTGACGCACCACAGATCATGCTTACCCATGCACAGACACTGGATAGTGTTGGGGTAGGTTAGGGAAAGAAAGAACATTGATACAGCATTTATACAGCCCATTTCACCAGCTCAGAATGCATCAAAGCACTTTACAGCCAATTAAGTCATTTTAAAATGTAGTCACTGTTGCAATACACAGATCAGCAACTGCAGGAACTGCTATTTTGCAATGAGGCCTGAGAAACAATTTCACATGATGCTTGGCCATTCATCCCCAGGCATAGAAATCGTGCCCTGTGCCCATGAATCCCAACAGCAATTCATCCCTAAGCCTATCGATTCCTATATTATTGATCCCTGTGCTTATTGATTCCTATATTATTGATTCCTGTGCTTATTGATTCCTACACTATTGATCCCTGTGCTTATTGACCCAACACTGTTAATCCCTGTGCCTATTGGGTTCTACGCTATTGATCTCTGTGTCTATTGATTCTTCACAATTGACCCCTGTACCTGTTGATTCTACATTATTGATCCATGTGCCTATTTATTCCTACACTATTGATCCCTGTGCCTATTGGGTTCTACACTATTGATCCCTGTGCCAATTGGTTCTACATAATTGATCACTTTGGCTATTTACTCTACACTATTAATCCCGGTGCCTATTAATACTCGACTATTGATCCCTATGCCTATTGGGGTCTACACTATTGATCCCTGTGCCAGTTGGTTCTACATAATTGATCACTTTGGCTATTTGTTCTACACTATTGATCCATGTGCCTACTGATTCCGACACTATTGATCCTTGTGCCCCTTGAATCCTACATTATTGATCCCTGTGCCTATTGATTCCGACATTATTGATCCTTGTGCCCATTGATTCCTACACTATTGATCCCCGTACCTATTGATTCTACACCAATGATCGCTATGCCTATTGATTCCACACCATTGATCTCTGTGCCTTTTGATTCCTACACTGTTGATCCCTGTGCCTATTGATTCCTACGCTATTGATCACTGTGCCTATTGATTCCAAGCCATTCATCCCTGTGCCGATTGATTCCTACACCATTGATCCTTGTGTTCATTGATTCCTACACTGTTGATCACTGTGCCTATTGATTCTTCACAATTAATCCCTGTACCTATTGATTCTACACTATTGATTGCTATGCCTATTGATCTTATACTGTTGATCCCTGTGCCTATTGTGTTCTATACTATTGATCCCTGTGCCTATTGGGTTCTTCACTGTTGATCTCTGTGCCTATTGATTCTTCACAATTGATCTCCGTACCTGTTGTTTCTACACTATTGGTCGCTATGCCTATTCGTTCTACATTATTGATCCGTGTGCCTATTTATTCCTACACTATTGATCCCTGTCTATTAATTCCTACACTATTAATCCCTGTGCCTATTAATTCCTACACTATTGATCCCTTTGCCTATTGATTCCTACAATATAGACCCCTGTATCTATTGATTCTACAGTATTGATTGTTATGCCTATTCATTCTACATTATTGATCCATGTGCCTATTTATTCCTACACTTTTGATCCCTGTGCTTATTAGTTCTAGACTATTGATCCCTGTGCCTATTGGGTTTGACATAATTGATCGCTTTGGCTATTTGTTTTGCACTATTGATGCCTCTTGATTCTACACTATTGTTCCTACACTAATGATCTCTGTGGATATTTATTCCTACACTATTGATCCATATGCCTATTGATTCTACACTACAGATCCCTATTCCTCTGGATTCTATGCTATTGATCCCTGTGCCTTTGGATCCTATACTAACCATTCCTGTAACTATTGAT
This sequence comes from Carcharodon carcharias, assembly GCF_017639515.1. Classification (NCBI taxonomy): domain Eukaryota; kingdom Metazoa; phylum Chordata; class Chondrichthyes; order Lamniformes; family Lamnidae; genus Carcharodon; species Carcharodon carcharias. The sequence continues at coordinate 114,648,458 of NC_054483.1, read as the reverse complement.
TCTACACCATTGATCCCTTGGCCTATTGATTCCTACATTACTGATCCCTGTGCCTATTGATTCTAGACCAGTGATCCCTGTATCTATTATTCTACACTCTTGATCACTGTTCCTATTGGTTCCTACATGAATCACCCCTGTAACAATTGATTCTACACTATTAATCACTGTGCCTATTGATTCCATACTATTGATCCCTTTGCCCATTGATTCCTACACTATTGACCCCATACCTATTGATTCAACATTATTGATCGCTATGCCTATTAATTCCTACACTATTGATCCCTGTGCCTATTGATTCTACACTAGTGATCCCTGTGCCTATTGATTCTACACTATTGATCCCTGTGCTTATTTGTTCCTACACTAATGATCACTGTGCATATTAGTTCCTACACCATTGATCCATATGCCTATTGATTCTACACTATTGATCCCTATTCCTATTGATTCTACACCATTGATCCCTGTGGCTATTGGATCCTACACTAATCATCCATGTAGCTATTGATTCTACAATATTGATCCCTGTGCCTATTGATTCCCACATTATTGATCCCTATGCCTATTGATTCCTACACTATTGATCCTTTTGCCTACTGATTCCTACGCTATTGACCCCCGTACCTACTGATTTTACACTATTGATCGCTATGCTTATTGATTCTACACCATTGATCCTTGTGCCTTTTGATTCCTACACTATTGACCCCGTACCTATTGATTCCTACACTATTGACCCCGTACTTATTGATTCTACACCATTGATCCTTGTGCCTTTTGATTCCTACACTACTGATCCCTGTGCCTTGGATTCGAGACTATTGACCCTTGTGCCTATTGATCCTACATTGTTGATCCCTGTACTATTCATTCTACACTATTGATCTCTGTGCCTATTGATCCTTCACAATTGATCCCTGTACCTATTGATTCTACACTATTGATCATTATGCCTATTCATTCTACATTATTGATCCATGTGCCTATTTACTCCTACACTATTGATCCCTGTGCCCATTAATTCTAGACTCTTGATCACTGTGCCTATTGGGTTCTACACTCTTGATCCTTTCGCCTATTGATTCCCACACTATTGATCCCCGTACCAATTGATTCTACATTTGCTATGCCTGTTGATTCTACACCATTGGTCCCTGTGCCTATTGATCCTACACTGTTGATCCCTGTGCCTATTGGGTTCTATACTGTTGATCTCTGTGCCTATTGATTATTCACAATTGATCCATGTGCCTATTGACTCTACACTATTGATCGCTATGCCTATTCATTCTACATTATTGATCCACATGCCTATTGATTCCTACACTACTGATCCCTGTGTCTATTGATATTACACTATTGAATCCTGCCCTATTGGTTCCTACACTATTCATCCCTGTACCTTTAATGCTACACAATCGATCCCTGTGCCTTTTGATACCTACCCTTTTATCCCTGTTCCTATTGCTTCCTACATTATTCATCCCTGTAACTATTGATTCTACACTATTGATCCCTGGGCCTACTGATTCCTACACTATTGAACCTTGTACCTATTGATTCTGCACTATTAATCGCAATGCCTGTTGATTCTACACTATTGATCCCTGTGCCTATTGATTCTACACTACTGATCCCTGTGTCTATTGGATCTACATTATTGATCCCTGTGCCTATTGATTTCTATATTATTGATTACTGTACCTATTGGATCTACATTACGGATCCCTGGGCCTATTGATTCTTCGCAATTGATCCCTGTGCCTATTGATTCTACACTACTGATCCCTGTGCCTATTGGATCTACATTATTGATCCCTGTGCCTATTGATTTCTACATTATTGATCACTGTACCTATTGGATCTACATTATGGATCCCTGTGCCTATTGATTCTTCACAATTGATCCCTGGGCCTATTGATTCTTACACTAATGATCCCTGTGCTTATTGATTCCTACACTATTGAAAATTGTACCTATTGATTCTACACTAATGATCATTGTGCCTATTGATTCTACACTAATGATCCCTGTATCTATTGGTTCCTACGCTAATGATCACTCTGCCTATTGATTCCTACACTATTGACCCCATACCTATTGATTCCTACACTATTGATTCCCATACCTATTGATTCTACACTATTGTTCGCTATGCCTATTAATTCTACACCATTGACCCTTGTGCCTATTGATCCTACACTGTTGATCTCTGTGCCTATTGATTCTTCACAATTGATCCTTGTATTTATTAATTCTACCCTATTGATCATTGAGCCTATTTATTCTACGTTATTGATCCATGTGCTTATTTATTCCTGCACTATTGATTCCTGTGTCTACTAATACTCGACTATTGATCCCTGTGCCTATTGGGTTCTACACTATTGATCCCTCTGCCGATTGGTTCTACATAATTGATCACTTTAGCTATTTGTTCTACACTATTGATTCCTGTGCCTATTGATTCTACAGTACTAATCCCTGAGCCTATTGGTTCTACATTATTGATCATTGTGCCTAATGGATCTACATTATTGATCCCTGTGCCTATTGATTCCTACACTATTGATCACTGTACCTATTGATTCTACCCTATTGATCACTGGGCCTATTGATTCTTACACTGATGTTCCCTGTGCTTATTGATTCCTACACTATTGAACTTAGTACCTATTGATTCCACACTATTGATTGTTAAGCATATTGGTTCTACACTATTGATCCCTGTGCCTATAGTTCCTACACTATTGATCCTTGAGCCTATGGTTCCTACACTATTGATCCCTGAGCCTATTGATTCTACACTACTGATCCTTGTGCCTATTGGCTCTACACTGTTGATCTCTGTGCCTATTGATTCTTCACAATTGATCCCTGTATTTATTAATTCTACACTATTGATCATTGAGCCTATTTATTCTATGTTATTGTTCCATGTGCCTATTTATTCCTACACTATTGATTCCTGTGTCTACTAATACTAGACTATTGAACCCTGTGCCTATTGGGTTCTACACTATTGATCCCTCTGCCAATTGGTTCTACATAATTGATCACTTTGGCTATTTGTTCTACACTATTGATTCCTGTGCCTATTGATTCTACAGTACTGATCCTTGTGCCTATTGGTTCTACATTATTGATCCCTGTGCCTATTGATTCTTTGCAATTGACCTCTGTGCCTATTGATTCCTACACTTTTGATCACTGTGCCTATTGATTCTACCCTATTGATCCCTGGGCCTATTGATTCTTACACTAATGTTCCTTGTGCTTATTGATTCCTACACTATTGAATTTAGTACCTATTGATTCCACATTATTGATTGTTATGCATATCGGTTTTACACTATTGATCCCTGTGCCTATGGTTCCTACACTATTGATCCCTGAGTCTATTGATTCTACACTACTGATCCCTGTGCCTATTGGTTCTACATTATTGATCATTGTGGCTATTTGTTCTACACTATTGATCCCTGTGCCCATTGATTCTTTGCAAATGATCCCTGTGCCTATTGATTCCTACTCCATTGATCACTGTGCTATTGATTCTATGGTATTGATCCCTGTACCTATTGGTTCCTACACTAATGATCACTCTGCCTATTTGTTCCGACACTATTGGTCACTGTGCCTTTTGATTCCTACACTATTGATCCCTGAGCCTTGGATTCGAGACTATTGACCCTTGTGCCTATTGATGCTACACTGTTGATCCCTGTGCCTATTGGGTTCCACACTGTTGATCTCTGTGCCTATTGATTCTTCACAATTGATCCCTGTATTTATTAATTCTACTCTATTGACCATTGAGCCTATTTATTCTACATTATTGATCCATGTGCCTATTTATTCCTACACTATTGATTCCTGAGCCTATTAATACTAGACTATTGATCCCTGTCCCTATTGGGTTCTACACTATTGATCCCTCTGCCAATTGGTTCTACATAATTGATCACTTTGGCTATTTCTCCTACACTATTTATCCCTGCGCCTATTGATTCTACAGTACAAATCCCTGCGCCTGTTGGTTCCAAATTATTGATCACTCTTCCTAAAGAATCTACATTATTGATCCCTGTGCCTATTGATTCTTCACAATTGACCGCTGTGCCTATTGATTCCTACACTATTGATCACTGTGCCTATTGATTCTACCCTATTGGTCCCCGGGCCTATTGATTCTTTCACTAATGATCCCTGTGCGTATTGATTCCTACACTACTGAACCTTGTACCTATTGATTCCACACTATTGATGGTTATGTCTATTTGTTCTACACTACTGATCCCTGTGCCTATTGGTTCTACATTATTGATCATTGTAGCTATTTGTTCTACACTATTGATCCCTGTGCCTATTGATTCTACACTGCTGATCCCTGTGCACATTGATTCTTTGCAAATGATCCCTGTGCCTAGTTGTTCCTACACCATTGATCACTGTGCCTTTTGATTCCTACACTATTGATCCCTGAGCCTTGGATTCTAGACTATTGAACCGTGTGCCTATTGATCGTACACTGTTGATCCCTGTGCATATGGGGTTCTACCCTATTGATCCCTGGCCTATTGATTCTTACATTAATGTTGTCTGTGCTTATTGATTCCTACACTATTGAACTTTGTACCTATTGATTCCACACTATTGATTGTTATGCCTATTGGTTCTACACTATTGATCCCTGTGCCTATAGTTCCTACACTATTGATCCCTGTGCCTATTGATTCTACACTACTGCTCCCTGTGCCTATTGGTTCTACATTATTGATCATTGTGACTATTTGTTCTGCACTATTGATCCCTGTGCCTATTGATTCTACACTGTTGATTCCTGTGCCTATTGGGTTCTATACTATTGATCACTAAGCCTATTGATCCTACACTGTTGATCCCTGTGCCTATTGTGTTCTACACTGTTGATCTCTGTGCCTATTGATTCTTCACAATTCATCCCTGTATTTATTAATTCTACACTATTGATCATTGAGCCTATTTATTCTATGTTATTGTTCCATGTGCCTATTTATTCCTACACTATTGATTCCTGTGTCTACTAATGCTAGACTATTGATCCCCGTGCCTATTGGGTTCTGCACTATTGATTCCTCTGCTGATTGGATCTACATAATTGATCCCTGTGCCTATTGATTCTTCGCAATTGACCCCTGTGCCTATTGATTCCTACACTATTGATCACTGTACCTATTAATTCTACCCTATTGATCCCTGGGCCTATTGATTCTTACAATAATGTTCCCTGTGCTTATTGATTCCTACACTATTGAACTTTGTATCTATTGATTCCACACTATTGATCATTGTGCCTATAGTTCCTACACTATTGATCCCTGAGCCTATGGTTCCTACACTATTGATCCCTGAGCCTATTGATTCTACACTACTGATCCCTGTGCCTATTGGTTCTACATTATTGATCATTGTGACTATTTGTTCTGCACTATTGATCCCTGTGCCTATTGATTCTACACTGTTGATTCCTGTGCCTATTGGGTTCTATACTATTGATCACTAAGCCTATTGATCCTACACTGTTGATCCCTGTGCCTATTGTGTTCTACACTGTTGATCTCTGTGCCTATTGATTCTTCACAATTCATCCCTGTATTTATTAATTCTACACTATTGATCATTGAGCCTATTTATTCTATGTTATTGTTCCATGTGCCTATTTATTCCTACACTATTGATTCCTGTGTCTACTAATGCTAGACTATTGATCCCCGTGCCTATTGGGTTCTGCACTATTGATTCCTCTGCTGATTGGATCTACATAATTGATCCCTGTGCCTATTGATTCTTCGCAATTGACCCCTGTGCCTATTGATTCCTACACTATTGATCACTGTACCTATTAATTCTGCCCTATTGATCCCTGGGCCTATTGATTCTTACAATAATGTTCCCTGTGCTTATTGATTCCTACACTATTGAACTTTGTATCTATTGATTCCACACTATTGATCATTGTGCCTATAGTTCCTACACTATTGATCCCTGAGCCTATGGTTCCTACACTATTGATCCCTGAGCCTATTGATTCTACACTACTGATCCCTGTGCCTATTGGCTCTACACTGTTGATCTCTTCACAATTGCCTATTGATTCTTCACAATTGATCCCTGTATTTATTAATTCTACACTATTGATCATTGAGCCTATTTATTCTATGTCATTGATCCATGTGCCTATTTATTCCTACACTATTGATTCCTGTGTCTACTAATACTAGACTATTGATCCCTGTGCCTATTGATTCTACACTGCTGATCCCTATGCCTGTTGATTCTTTGCAAATGATCCCTGTGTCTATTGATTCCTACACCATTGATCACTGTGCCTATTGATTCTACTCTATTGATCCCTGTACCTATTTGTTCCTACACTACTGGTTACTGTGTCTTTTTATTCCTATACTATTGATCCCAGAGCCTTGGATTCAAGACTATTGACCCTTGTGCCTATTGATGCTACACTGTTGATCCCTGTGCCTATTGATGCTACACTGTTGATCCCTGTGCCTATTGGGTTCTCTACTATTGATCACTATGCCTATTGATCCTACACTGTTGATCTCTGTGCCTATTGGGTTCCACTCTGTTGATCTCTGTGCCTATTGATTCTTCACAATTGATCCCTGTATTTATTAATTCTACACTATTGACCATTGAGCCTATTTATTCTACATTATTGATCCATGTGCCTATTTATTCCTACACTATTGATTCCTGTGCTTATTAATACTAGACTATTGATCCCTCTGCTGATTGGTTCTACATAATTAATCACTTTGGCTATTTCTCCTACACTATTTATCCCTGCGCCTATTGATTCTACAGTACTAATCCCTGCGCCTACTGGTTCCAAATTATTGATCACTGTGCCTAAAGAATCTACATTATTGATCCCTGTGCCTATTGATTCTTTGCAATTGACCCCTGTGCCTATTGATTCCTACACTATTGATCACTGTGCCTATTGATTCTACCCTATTGATCACCGGGCCTATTGATTCTTTCACTAATGATCCCTGTGCTTATTGATTCTACACTGCTGATCCCTGTGCACATTGATTCTTTGCAAATGATCCCTGTGCCTATTGATTCTTACATTATTGATCACTGTGCCTATTGATTCTACCCAATTGATCCCCGGGCCTATTGATTCTTTCACTATTGATCCCGGTGCCTATTGATTCTACACTGCTGATCCCTGTGCACATTGATTCTTTGCAAATGATCTCTGTTCCTATTTGTTCCTACACTATTGCTCACTGGGCCTTTTGATTCTACACTATTGATCCCTGAGCATTGGATTCTAGCATTTTGATCCTTGTGCCTATTGATCCTACACTGTTGATCCCTGTGCATATTGGGTTCTACACTATTGATCACTATGCCTATTGATCCTACACTGTTGATCCCTGTGCCTATTGTCTCATACACTATTGATCCCTGTGTCTATCAATTCTACACTATTGATCCCTGTTCCTACTGGTTCCTACACTATTCACCCCTGCAACTATTGATCCTACACTATTGATCACTGGGCCTATTGTTTCTTACACTGATGATCCCTGTGCTTATTGATTCCTACACTATTGAACCTTGTACCTATTGATTCCACACTATTGATTGTTATGCCTATTGGTTCTACACTATTGATCCCTGTGCCTATGGTTCCTACACTATTGATCCCTGAGCCTCTTGATTCTACATTACTGATCCCTGTGCCTATTGGTTCTACGTTATTGATCAGTGTGGCTCTGTTCTACACTATTGATCTCTGTGCCTATTGATTCCTATATTATTGATCCCTGTAACTATTGATTCTACACTATTGATCCCTGTGCCTATTGGTTTTACACTAAGGACCACTGTGCCTATTTATTATTAAACTATTAATCTATCTGCCTATTGATTCTACACTATTGATCACCTATTTCTCTTCATTCTACACTTTTGATCCCTTTGCCTGTTGGTTCTACATATTTATCCTTGTGCCTATTGATTCTATACCATTCCTTAACTATTGATCCCTGTGCTTATTGATTCTTCACAATTGATCCCTTTACCTATTTATTCCCACACTATTGATCCCTGTGCCTATTGATTCCTACACTATTGATTACTAAGCCTACTGATTCTACACTATTGATCCCTGTGCCTTTTATTTCCTACACTGTTTATCCCTGTGCCTATTGATTCCTACAACATAGATCCCTGTGCCCACTGATTCTACACTATTGATCGCTATGCCTACTGATTCCTACACTATCAATCCCTGTGTTGATCGATCCCTACATTTCTTCCTCCTTCTGCCCATTGACCTTCAACCCATTCATCCTTGCACCCTTTTGGCTCTGAACTCAAGCTAGAACTACTTTCTACCTCTTTATATGTCTGACATTGACCAGCCCACAAGTTAGGTTCATTTTGTGTGCATTTGTCGATGTCCAGCTACAGAAAGTCAGTCGTGTTGGTCTCTTTATTAACTTTAATCTATATCCATTAATTAGGAAGACTGACATTCCTACCCTGTCTGCACTTGCTTAGTTAATTCTATTTATGTTACAAGTACCTTTATCCATGTCTGTTCAATTCCAATGTATGTTAAATTGGCAATTCCACTCAGACAGGACATGCATGACAACTGCAGGTGAGAAAAGAGGACATCTTGCACTTATACAGATACCTCAGGGTATCCCAAGTCAAAATCATAATTCATTGGCAATGAGTTACATTTGAAGTGCAGTCATTTGCCACACAGGAGGGTCCCCCAAATTGCAAATTAGATGAATGACCAGTTAGTCTGGTTTTCTTTAGCTGGTCTTGATGGAATGTCGGATAGACTCTTTGATTAGCGCATTTAGATCTTCTATAACCACTTGAACAGACAGCCATGGCCGCAGCTGAATGATGCCCTCTTGTTCTGGGTTGGTCATTGAATTCAAAGTTCAATCAGAGATGAGATCACCGACAAATGGAAATGGAAAGGAAATCCCACAACCACTGCTGGAGACATTACTCCTCTGAGGCTGGAGTCCAGAGTATTGTTGGTTTAGCAGAAAGGGCTTTACTTTGCCTCTGGTTGTGGAGTAAGCAAAGGCTCCAAATGCAGGAATTGAGAACCCAAAGTAGAAGGAAGCATTCCAATGTTTAACCTTGTGATTCCTGACATCAGGAGCTCAAAGAAAACACATGGATCAGAGGTATGGAATTAATCAACATTCCTCGCCATGGGGGAAGAATGCCTTGATTCCAATATGTGTGACAGATGGTTAAGTGGGTTGGTGAATATTCTTTCATTTTGGTATTTCGAGAGAAGTTATAAACATGTCCTAACCTATACACCACAGGACATCTTCGCAAGTAAGTTCCAATGTATCACTTAGAGAACAGAGGGTTTCTCATTCCTCATCTCCACTCCCTCTCATGTCTCCCCACACGGCATCTGAACTCGTAGCAAATATAATACTTGGGGAAGAACAAGGATATTGTGAGAGAGGTGTTGGGAAGAAACCTAGCGAGCATGTGTGGCTTCGCATTTACATTTGTGCTTCTCAGGAAGAAATAATTCTATGTCCATTTCTGAGCCAAGTCTAACTTGGGTCACTCAGGACTCGGAGCCATTGAATTCCCCCAAAATCCAGTTATTCCAACCTAAAATTTAGAGTGAGGTTGGTGATTAAGCCTGGTGGAAGAAAACTGCTGAGATTAAATAGGGTTTTGAGAATTCAAGTTGCTCTGCTGTACATCTTGGGAAAGACACGATGCCAGCACTAGATGTCAGTAAAGCATTCTCATTCAGAGTAAAGTACTGAAAGATAGCTTATTTTGTATGATATTTGGTTTTGGAAATTTCCTAGTAAAGAAACTAAAGTGTGGCAGAGCTACCTGGTGCAAATTTTCACCATCGAGGTGGGAAGCTTGAGTTGGGCAATTTCTCTGGGGCTTCATCTCAGTTGTATTAAAGGCTGTTAGGCCCTCTAGCCCTCAGCTCTCACACCTCTCACCATGCTACATCCATTCCCCCATTTCACCTCTATGCCCCATGTCGCTTCCATGGCCCACCTGCATCCTCCTTGCCCATTTCCTCAGTTTGCACTATAGAACCAATGAGACATATGATAACAATGGCAAGAGCTGAAATGCACTTAAAAAAATCCATTCAAAAATTTCCTTTGAAATAAATGCTACTCTTCCAACCCTATAAACACCTCAATCAGACAGAGCCATTATAGTATCAATAACGGAAGCTTTACCTCACTTCACACTTCTTAATCTTGTCCAAATAAATAAACAGTCATTGAAAAAACTGTTCAAAGATAGAATAACTTCCTATAACCACAAAAAAGTTGTGAATCAATCAAAGCTAACACTGCACTTCAGCCTGTGAATCCCCCGCTGAACTAATCCAGTAGTGAGTCTGGGAACTCAGCCACACATTCATAATGAGGCCAATTGGAGAAACAGATGTCTGGCCATCCATTTCTGTTGATATCACTCACAGATGGCCTCATTATGAATGCTTGGTTTTCAGTCACTGGGCAACAATGAAGCGAGAGGATCAGTCTTTGGCAGTATTTCACACCTAGTCAGGGTAGAAAGGCTGGGGATATATGTACTAAGCCCATAGGATGAAGGGAAGTGGATGGGGCACAAGAGGTTCTAAAGGCCATGTGTATCATGTGAGTGCACTGATGTCACATACATCATGTTGACTTTTCCCCCAATTCCTCTCCAGGTTACAAATTCTACTGCCATGCCTTTAGTTCAGGTAGTAAACAGCAGACCTGTTGAGGGTTGTATAGTTTTGATGACTATAAACCATTCATCAATTTCACTGGTTGTTCATGATATTCTCTGAAACCCTCGATCAGATACTCTGTGTTATTCAGGAAGGGCAGACACCTGATGGTTTAGGAGCTGTTGGTTTTGACACTTGCCATGGCTTACTCTGCTTGTTGCACTTAGGAATCATCAATACACTGCAGTCCGGATGAACGAAAACCAGAAATACACCAGTAACCTTGCACAACCATATATTATACCAAAGCCCAGGCCGTGCATCAAAGAAATAGGTAAGAAGGACCATGTCCTCAGGAAAAATGCCAACATGATTCATACAAGCAGGCCTTAGATTTGTAACTTCAGGATGGTTTAGTTCTCCATCACTGGATCAAAATGAGGATTTGCCACAGTGCTCCCTGAAACTGAAATACATTGTAAGGCCAAGAGGGGCATCTGAAATATCTGTACGATTAGGACTTAAAACATCCAGATTTCCTCAATGTGAGGACTTGACAGATCAAAGAAAATTGTAGTGAGGTGAGTCTTGGAGTAGCCAGAAGCAAGCGCATCATTATATAGCAAGACTGGCTTACCCCTCACACAGCTAGTGATTGAACTTTCATTTTCCATTAGTCGAGACTGGGTAGCCAAGGCCCTGCTGTATTCAGTTCAAACAGGGCTAGAGGGTTGGGGGAGGGCGGGAGGAACAATGTGGATATTGGACCAAGGTGGGGAGGGGGGAAAGGAAGTCATGAGGCAGAGAGGGGGCAGAAGGAGCAAGGATAGAAGGGGAGAGCAGAGAGAAGGAGGGTAAGAGGGAAGGTAAAGCAGATAGGGGGGAAAGTGAGAGGGGTAAAGGAAGAGATAGGAGGAGGAAGGAGGAGAGGTACAGGGAAGAAGGATGGTGTTGAAGAGGGAAAAGAAGGAAAGGATATGGAAAGTGGGAAAAGAGAAAGGGAGAATGGGGAGATGGGGATATAGAGTAAGGGAGGGGAAGGGGAGAGGCCAGGGGAAGTTGAGAGGGAATGGGGAAGACAAGATACATAATCAATTATAAATCAATTTTACCCCAGGGTATCTCAGCTATTGAATAGGTGAGCATATTGGATAGATGTTCCTGTGTTAGAGGGAAGAAAATTTGGTTAAAGTTTATTTTCATGATGTCTGCACAGCAACATCTATTGCATGTGTGACTGGGTAAGTTGAGAGGAGTGGAGTGGTGAAATCGGGTTCAGGCTCAACACTTCTTGTCAAGGAACACATGCAAATAATGGGCACTCGGGTGATAGACCAAAGCCATTCCCCAATAGGGGAACAGGACAGGGGAGAAAACTGGAGGACAAAGAAGTCTTGAAGGAATCATGGCCCATTTCCAACTGAAGGATGAGTGTGCATTTGTACTGGGGAGGTGGAGTAGATGAGAATGAAATGTTCTTTAAAAGCATGGAACAGAGGAACAGGAATAGACATGCAGCACTTCAAGCCTGTTCTACAATTCAGTTAGATCATGGCTGATCTGTATCTCCACTCCATCTACCCACCTTAGTCCCCTTAATACCTTTGCCTATCAAAAATCCATCAATCTGTTTTAAATTTTCAATTGAGCCCCCAATCAACCACAAGGGCTTTTAGGGGGAGAGAATTCCAGATTTCACTACATTTTTGTGTGAAACAGTGCTTCCTAGTATCATCCCAGAATGATCTCAATCTGATTTTACTGTCATGACTTCACCAGAGGAAATTGTTTCTCTCCACCCTATCGACTCCATTAATCACCTTAAAGACCTCAATTAGATCATCCTTTAATCTTCTATACTAAAGGGAATACAAGACTGGACTTTGCAACCCATTCTCATAATTTAATCTGTTTAAATCTGATAGTAGGGTGGCATAGTGGTTAGCGCTGCTGCCTCACAACTCCAGGAGCCTGGGTTCAATCCTGACCTCGGGTGCCTGTGTGGAGTTTGCACATTTTCCCAGGTTTCCTCTCACCATCCAAAGACGTGGTGTATTGGTAAATTGCCCCTGTGAATGTATACCCTGTGATGGGCAGGTGGATGGGTGTGCCCTGCTATTGCCTGTTGGGATAGGTGCCAAATCCCCATGACCCTGAACTAGCTGAAGTGGGTCTTTAAGTTACATCGCTGCATGTCCATCATCTTACATAGATGAAAGGGTGACAGGGATATTATGTTACAGCTACAAAGCTTTGGTTAGACCCTATTTAGGGAACTACATTCTTTTCTAGGCAACACATCTCAGGAAGGATGCATCACAGATTCACAATAACACACCTCACTCACTTTTCCAGTCCCTTTGCTTTAAAAGCCAACATTCCATTTTTTTTTTTAAATTGCTTTTTGAATTAGTAAATGATATAGACATCCCTTCAGGAGCATTTCATATGGTCTGATGCTTTCTATTCATTTATATGCAGATAATGTATCTTTGGATTCAACATATGCAGTTCCTGCTTCTCTCCGCTTAAATATACCCAGCACTCCAGTCGAAACAGACCCAGATGAAATCTATGATGTAAGCCTTTCCTAAGTCTATGTTAAATATTCAGTACTACTGTCCCAATGAATTAGAAAGCAATAGTTTTGATGTGTACTGGTTGTTTGAACCCAGGTCATAATTAATTGGTTCACTAACACTACAACTCTTTATTCATTATGTTTCACCATTTATTAAGTTCATAGGAAATATTCCAGTAGGTTTTATGCTGAAAGACAGAAGGCTAATTTAATTCTGATTAATTCCATGTGAGGTGAGAACCAAGTACTTTAAGTTAGTTTGTTTTTGCTTGATCCAAAGCGACTTGCAATTTTAAAAAATTGTTCGCTAAAGTCACGGTGCATGATTCAGAACAAGCTATATTGACATGAATTTTTGGATAGGTTTCCTCCTCTGATTTCTGGACAGTAACATGCGATTTGACCACCTTATGCTTGATTTTTGTTTAATCCTCAACTCCAAGGACGCCCGATTTATTCTTCAATCCAAAGTCCTGTACAAATAATTAATGGCTTATGCTTTAACTTTTGCTGAGCTGTATGTTCAAATGAAGATTTTAGCGATGGATCTGACAGGAGATATAATGGATCGAACTTATTAAAAGTAAATGACTAGGGATTAAATTGACTTGATGGGTTTTAGAATTTAGGATGAGGCATATTTCAGTTATTTTAGATTTTAGTTTTTGGGCTGAGCTCCCTGAATTTGGGTGTTCTCTACTGAATGTTAAGACATGTTGAATTTATCATTCAACAGTGTCTTCGTTTGCACTAATGCCTCCCATTTGACACATTATCTACGTCAATTCCCCTCCCATTCCCGTTTCTGTCCTGCCCTTTCTTATTCAATCTTTTATTCGGTCTGGATTACCTGAGTCATCCTTTAGACACATGTAAGAGTTAACCTGTATTAGCTGAAAAACTGCAAGGGCAGAAATTTCCCTCCCCGTCAAGGTGGGGGGAGGGGGGTGGGGGGTGAACCCAATCGGCGCCCCTGATTGGGGCCGTGCCGCCATTTTACGTGGGCGGGCCAGTTAAAGCCCGCCCGGCGTGATGCGCGCCCGGAAGTGCCGAGCGTTCCCTGTGCTTCGGAGGGGAGTGGGTTGGGGGGATGGATTCCCTGAGTCGGGGCCTACGCTCTTTCATGCCCATGAAACCTCCCTGAGGCACGGAGCTGCCTCAGGGAGATTAAGTTCGGAATGTAAGTTTTTATTAAAGTCAGAAAAAGATTATTTGGACATGTTCCCCCTCGTGTGACAGCGTCACATGAGCTGGGTCATGTTTATCAAATGTTTGAAAATTCTTTATTTAATTAATAAACCTGTCATGAAACCTCACCCTGCCCGTGGATGAGGTTTCGTGATAAATGTGAAGGCTGTCTGAGCTCTTCGCCTGCCCCCACCACCCCACCCCCCCCACCCAACCAACAACCCCCAACCCCGCCGACCTTAAGGTGGGCCGGACAGCTCAGGTTATTGTTTGAATTGAAATTTAAATGGCCTTAATAGGCCTTTGACAGTTCAGGGGGGCACACAGCCGAATTGGCCGCTCGCTCGCCGAACTGAAAACCTAAATGACGCACGGTGACATCAGGACACCCGCCCGACATCACTGCACATCATTTGTCCCAAAAACTCTTCCCCCAGCGTTTCCATACATTTTGAGGGCTCATTGTCCTAGTTTCCTAATTGGGAGACCATTTCCTCCATTCGTTGTTTGTAGCAAGATCATAAATGCTTTCTACATAGCTCAGCAAATTATTTCCCTTCAAGCCTTTGTCCAATTCCCTTTTGGAGGCTACTACTGAGTTTGCATCCATCGCATTTTCTGGCAGTGCATCCCAGATCATAGCAACTGGCTGTATAAAAGTGTTTTCTCTATTCTTTCTCCTTGCTAGTCCTCTTTCCCCACCTCCCCAATCCCATCACCGCTGTGTATGCGCTCTGTATGGGCTGTGAGCATCGCTGGCTAGGCCAGCATTTGTTGTCCACCCTTAATTGTCCTTGAGAAGGCGGGGGTGAGCCGCCTTCTTGAACCACTGCAGTCCTTGTGGTATAGGTACACCCACAGCACTGCTAGGGAGGGAGTTCCCAGCTTTTGAGCTAGCGACTGTGAAGGGACGTCAATATAATTGATATAGAACCGATATAGAGCTGAACTAGCCATATAAATACCGCGGCAGGTCAGAGGCTAGGAATAGTGTGATGAGTAACTCACCTCCTGCCTCCCCAAAGCCTGTCCACCATCTACAAGGCACAAGTCAGGAGTGTGATGGAATACTCCCCACTTGCCTGAGTGAGTGCAGCTCCCACAACACTCAAAAAGCTGGACACCTTCCAGGCCAAAGCAGCCCACTTGATTGGTATCACATCCACAAACATTCACCTCCACCACCGACGCACAGTAGCAGCAGTGTGTACCATCTACAAGATGCACTGCAGGAATTCACCAAGGCTCCTTAGACAACACCTTCCAAACACACAACCATTACCACCTAGGAGGACAAAAACAGCAGATAGATGGGAACACCACCACCTGGAGGTTCCCCTTCAAGTAACTCAAATCCTGACTTGGGAAATACGTCGGCGTTCCTTTGCTGTCGCTGGGTCAAAATCCTGGAACTCCCTCCCTAACAGTGCTGTGGGTGTACCTACATCCACATGGACTGCAGCTGTTCAAGAAGGCAGCTCACCACCACCTTCTCAAGGGTGACCAGGGATGAACAATAAATGCTGGTCCAGCCAGCGACACCCACATCACTTGAATGAATAAAAGATCCTCAGAGAGGATCTTGCTGGTAGTCGTGCTCCCATGTGTCTGCTACCCTTGGCAGTAGAGCTCACGGGTTTGGAAGGTGGAGTCAGAGGAGCCTTGGTGAGTTGCTGTGTGGCCTACAAAATGCAAACAGCTGGGACAGATGTCCCTTTTGGCTACGAGGCTCTGTCTTTGAGGCGGCTGAGTTACAAGAACTCAGACCTCTATTCTAATGCAATACATTGTCACACCCACTGTTGTACTGTTTGAATTGTGTACCATGGAACTGTCGTGAAGTTTTTAAAAATGGCAGTCCTCATGATTTGGCAGGTTCCACCTCGAAGAATGTGATTCCAGAAAGTTCCTCGCAGGAAAATGCAGCAAGCTCACGTTCAAAAGAAGCCAAGAAAAACATTACAGGGTGATCAACAGCAACAGTATGACCAGTTCACCTTCAAAGGACATGACCAATAATTTACATCGTAATATTTGAATGAGAAGCTACATAAAAAGGGAAGCGGGTTCTGCCATTTAGTTATGTGAACCCTGTATTTTAGTGTCTTTTATTACATAGAGTGCCATTTAACTGGCAATCGTTATATATTCTGCACTTGTTTCACATATGATTGTGTTTTGGAAACAAAGCTCTTGGAGGATAGCAAGCTCACAAACAAGTTCCTTCCGCCTCTGTCACTGGACCAGTATGTTTAGAAAAAAATGGGCAGAAACTTTTTGGCCATGAGAAACCAGTTAATTCCACAGCCATTTTTATTGTTTCTTTCTTTGTTTCCAATAAATTTAATTGCATTTCTTCTGGAAAGGTGATTGGAAGAGCATTAGTGCCATTACCTCATCAGGCCAAGGTTATTTCATTAGGAAAGCTAAGTGCATTATTTAATATTTAATAGGCTAAATTGAGCAAAATCTGTCTTCAGTTCTTCAGCTGAACTGCCATGGGTGTTGAATAATTGGTTTTAGTTAATAGGATTTCCACATTACAAGAAAATAAGAGAAACCATTGATCTGCCAGCTTAATGGGTTCTGGTCTTGCTCTTCCTGCCATATACATACCAATAACAAATATGATGGGCCCAATTTTTATTCTCAGTGGAACAAGTGAACAGTCATTTGTGCTACTTCAGGACATAACTCACAGCAATGCAAATGTGATGTAACTGCAATGCCAATAATATTAAGGGGAAGCCAGAAAAACACATGAGAGAATGGAATAGAAGATGATGCTGATAGGCTTAGGTGAATCAGAGTGGGAGGAATCTTGTGTGGTCCATAAATACTGCCATAGACCAGTTGAGCCAAATGGCCCATTTCTATGCTGTAGTCTCCATCCATCACTCTCATACTGGTATCAGTGTTGGTAAAATTACCTGGATCAGAGTTAAGCTTGAGGCATTATTATTAGATTGAGTACCAAGAAAACCCATTGAGGAATTCCTTGTAATAGAACATTAGAAACAAAATGTAAAAATACGGTTTTCCTTGGTTTTAATTTGTGAGATTTTATATATATATGTAAATTAGATTACTTACAGCACTTTATCAAATGCCTTTTAGAAATCCATGTACACCACATAAACCACATGACCCTCATCAAAAAAACTCGATCAAGTTAGTTTACCAGAATTTTCCTTTAACAAATCCATGCTGGCATTCCTTAATTAATCTACACTTGTGCAAGTGACTGTTAATTTTGTCCCAGATTATGATTTCAAAAAGCTTTCACACCACTGAGGTTAAACCGACTGGCCTGTAGTTGCTCGGTTTATTCTTACACCCCTTTGTTTGAACAAGGCTGCTAGGTTTGCAAATTCTCCAGTCTTCAAGCACCAGCCCTGGCTCTAAGGAGGATTGGACAATTATGTCCTGTACCTCTGCAATTTCTACCCTTATTTCCCTCAGATGTATCCCATCCTGTCCTAGTGACTTATCAACTCAGCCAGACTCTCTAATACCTCCTGCCTATCGTTTTTTAGCTTATCCAGGATCTCAATTAACTCCTCTTTCACTCTGACTTTGGCAGCATCTTCATCCTTGATAAATACAAATTTGAGCGACCTATCCAATACCTAGGCCATGTCCTATGTCTCATTTGCATTGATCTGCAACTAGTCTTTGATAGGCTCCATCCTTCCTCTTGCTACTCTTTTATTATTTATATACCTATAGAAGATTCCCTTTTATGTTGGCTGCTATTCTGTTCTCATACTCCCTCTTGGTCTCTCTTATTTCCTTTCCCACTTTCCCCTCTGAACTTTCTATATACAGCCTGGTTCCCACATGTATCGTACCCAACATGTCACATGGACTTTTTCTCTGTTTAATCTTACACTCTATTGATAGGGAACTCGGTCTCTGGTTGCCCTACCTTTTCCCCTCATGGGAATGTAGCTCAGTTGTATCCGAACCATCTCCTCTCTAAAGACAGCCCATTGTTTCCTTACAGTTTTGCCTGCCAATCTTTGGATCCAATTTGTCCAGGACAGGTCCAATCTCACCCTACTGAAATTGGGCCCAAGTATTTTTTTTTCTCAGTAGCTTCTTGTCCTTTTCCTTGTTATTGTTTAATTTATGTTAGGGATCGGTGTCTTTTTCAAAGTTACTTTATTTGGATGATTAAAGATAATACTGGCAATTACAAAGAACCTTATACTGAAATCTCTCAAAGCACTGCACGCCACATTTCTCTTTGTCATGTACGTTCAAACTGTGTGATGATGTTTCACTTGTCTGTGTCATGGAGGCAATGTCATAATAGAGACATCACTGTGATATTTCTACAATCAATTTCCACCCAAGTTAACAAGCAGCTTCAGGCAAGCACCTTCCCTCCTTCCTCTATCTCCTCTCTGCCTGACGGCTTGACTCCAAACTCAGTACGGGGAATCACAGGCAAGAGAAACTATGTGTTGCCACTTGGCTTCTATCTAGCTACATGTCGTGCCACTGAGCTATACCATGAATGTACAAAATTGAGGGCAGTAGATAAGCAGCTGGTCCATCAAACCTGTCCCACACCACAACGGTTGGAGCACCGTAGCCAAACATTTCCTCCCTGCCCACACTCCCACAACCATGTCATCTCCTAGGACAGGCAAAAACATTTTATGCTGCAAATGTAACGTCCTGGTACAGGAATCGAAATAATGGATCAGCAACAGAGCTTTCAGTGCGGGCTGCTTCAGGAGAGGAGCCCTCCTAGTACCTTTATTGAACTGAAGTTAATAATAACAGCACCAAATAGCTATAATACCTGGTGGGGTCCAAGATCTTCCAGACTGTTTGCCAGGCTGTTTCTGCAGAAATAAACGCATGTGGTGCATAGTAGTAGCAGCATCCCTATAGATATCCCATTAAAATAGAGGTACAATTCTTCCTGACTGTAATTATTGGTGGAAGTTGGCTGTATACAAAGAACAGGGAATGAAGTGTATTCAAATACTGACCCTTTCAACTCCATGTAAGAGCCTCTTCTCTCCGATGTTTATTTTGAGCCACGGCAGAGGTTTGAATAGAGTCTTCCCAGCTCTGATCTTTGCTGCCACAATTATAGAACACAAAAGCAGACCGATTTTTTTTTTAGCCCAGAAGCACAAGATCAGAACATAACGTATATGAGCAACTTCACTAGTGAATCAAGATGTGCTCATGAAAACATTGCTGTGAGGTACATAGTTCACGCAGTGCCTCACAGATACACTGTTGGAGGTGCCTTCTTTTGAATGAGATGATATAACAAGGCTCAGTCTGCCCTCTTAAGGACATCAAAAGATCCCATGGCACTATCTCGAAGAAGTGCAAGGGAGTTCTCCCCGGTGCCTTGGTCTGGATCTTGTTTTAAAAAATAGATTTTATCAGATTATTGTCTGTGGAACCTAGCTGTGCACTTATTGGCTGCCACATTTCATACAATACAGCAGCAATGACAAATTACTTTATTGGCTGTAAATTACTTAATTGGCCTGAGGTCATGAGGAGAGCTATTGAAGTGCAATTTTCCCTTCTTTTCTCAGGCAGAAATTGAGCTTTGCTTTCAATAATTACTATGTAGTTGCATGATAAGGGTCACTAAGTGTCATTCTTTATTTTAACGAGTATGTTAGCTGAAACACTTTCTAAAATAAACCAATATCACACTAATGCATTTTAATGACAGTTGCTGTGCTGTGTTTTATATTACAGTACGTTGTTTAGACTTGTCCTCCAAGTTACGTTTCCTTTCACTCAATGTAATAAAATCTTGTTATTATTCATAGCTTATTTCCTGCATTACAATTAGGCAGCCTTCAGTCAGTGCACAATTCATAAAGTTTGTTTGGTGTGCACTCAAGATTTATACAAAAGAGCCAAGTTTTGAGTGTCGAAGGAAGGGTTCACTAAACTGTTGGAATTGGCAGGAAAAAACATCTAGAAACTTTACACAACTCAAATAAAGACAAATTACACCAAGAACTCTGAGCTTTCTTATCAAGTATAGTACAGCTAATTGAATTTCTTGGCGATTAGGACACAACAATATCCTTTGGTCACTGTAAATTTCACGTTCATCCACTTCAAGGACTGAGAAGATAGTGGTTCCCCCCCTGCCGCTGTGCTGCACCCTAACTGCAACTGTTCAGACAACAGAGGAGAAAGTGGAACTATTATCCATAAAGGAACCTGTGGGCAAACATTTGTTGGAATCTGTGCTTTGGACTGGACATCAACAGTGTGGAGGCAGGAGTCAGATTTTGATAAACAGGCAGCTTGTTTTTTTTTTATCCTTTCATGGGACATGGACATGGCTGGCAAGGCCAGCATTTGTTTCCTGTTCCTAATTTCCCTTGAACAGAGTGTCTTGCTAGACCATTTCAGAGGGTAGTTAAGAGTCAAGCACATTGCTGTGGGTCTGGAGTCCCCTGTAGGCCAGACCAGGCGAGGATGTCGGATTTTCTTCCCTAAGGGACATTAGTGAACCAGTTGGGTTTTTACAGCAATCGATGATAGTTGTCATGGTCACCATTTTAAGACTAGCTTTATATTCCTGATTTAGTAACGGAATTCAAATTTCCCCAGCTGCTATGGTGGGATTTTAACCCATGTCCAACCCCCTAAAAGAGCATTAGCCAGGGTGCTGGATTACTAATACTAACAATTACCAATACACCACCATTATCCCACAGGCTGCTGTGTGACTGGCTGAATGTGTCGAGCATACTTTCAACTGTGTAAACATTGTCCAAGGTGACTGACAAAAAAAAAACGGTTAATGTGCAGCCTGTGTGTGTTATTTCAACTGTCGGATGTAACACAATTTTACTCACTTGATACGTTGATGGCCATTGGAACTCAGAATACCAACGCAGACAACTAAAGATAGACTATCTTTCTGACATGTCCGTCTTCCTTCAGACTGATATCCATGTGCTTACTGAGTAAGATCATCTTCATTCTAATAGCGATGTTTCAGTTCCTACTCAGTAAGCTGGTGGTATTATCACTGGACTAGTAATCCGGAGACCCAGGGTAAAGCTCTGGGGACCCGGGTTTGAATCCCATGAAGGCAGATGGTGAAATTTGAATTCAATAAAAGTCTAATTGTCGTAAAAACCCATCTGTTTGCGAAGGGAGGAAAATCTGCCATCCTTACCTGGTCTGGTCTACACATGACTCAAGACCACAGCAATCTGGTTGACTCTGAAAACACCCTCTGAAATAGCCCAATCCACTCAGTTGTATCAAACCACTAAAAACACTCAAAGGAATGAAACCGGATGGACCATTTGGCATCGACCTAGGCACTGGAAACGACAATGGCAAAATGTCAACCCTGCAAAGTCCTCCTTACTAACATCTGGGGGCTTGTGCCAAAAGTGGGGGAGCTGCCTCAGTGACTCACCAAGTAACAGCTTGACATAGTTATATACACGGAATCCTACCTGTCCCAGTCACCACCATCACCATTCCTGGGTATGTCCTGTCCCACTGGCAGGGGTAGTGGCACAGTGGTATATAGTCAGGTAGGAGTTGCCCTAAGAGTCCTCAACATCGACTCCATAACCCATGAAGTCTCATGTCAACAGGTCAAACACGGGCAAGGAAACCTGCTGCTGATTACCATGTATTGCCCCCACACACCCCTCCCTCCTCAGTTGATGAATCAGTACTCCTCCATGTTGAACACTACTTGGAGGAAGCACTGAGGGCGGCAAGGGTGAAGAATGTACTCTGGATGGGGGCCTTCAATGTCCATCACCAAGAGTGGCTCGGTAGCACCACTACTGATTGAGTTAGCCGAGTCCTAAAGGACATAGCTGCTGGGCTGGGTCTGTGACAGGTAGTGAGGGAACCAACAAGAGGGAAAAAACATACTTGACCTTATCCTGCCACAGATGCATATGTCCATGACAGTATTAGTAGAAGTGAGCACTATACGGTCCTTTTGGAGGCGAAGTCCCATCTTCACATTGAGGATACCTTCATCGTGTTGTGTGGCACTACCACTGTGCTAAATGGGTTAGATTTTGAACAGATCTAGCAACTCAAGACTCGGCATCCATGAGGCACTGTGGGCCATCAGCAGCAGCAGAATTGTACTCAACCACAATCTGTATCCTCATGGCCCAGCATATCCCCCACTTTACCATTACCAGGAAGCCAGGGGATCAACCCTGGTTCAGTGAAGAGTGCATTAGGGCATGCCAGGAGCAGCACTAGAGATACCTAACAATGAGGTGTCAACCTGGTAAAGCTACAACACAGGATAACTTGCATGCCAAACAGAATAAGCAGCAAGTGACAGACAGAGCTAAGTGATTCCAAAACCAACAGATCAGACCTAAGCTCTGCAGTCCTGCACATCCAGTCGTGAATGATGGTGGACAATTAAACTACTCACTGGAGGAGGAGGCTCCACAAATATCCCCATCCTCAATGATAGAGGAGCCCAGCACATCAGTGCAAAAGATAAGGCTGAAGCATTTGCTATAATCTTCAGCCAGAAATGCCGAATGGATGATCCATCTCAGCCTCCTCTGGAGGTCCCCAGCATCACAGATGCCAGTCTTCAACCAATTCAATTCACTCCACTTGATATCAAGAAATAGCTGAAGTCATTGGATACTGCAAAAGCTATGGACCCTGACAATATTCCGGCAATAGTACCAAAGACTTGTGCTCCAGAACTTGCCACATCCTTAGCCAAGCTGTTCATGTACAGTTACAACACTAGCATCTACCCAGCAACGTGGAAAATTGCCCAACTACGTCCTGTACACAAAAAGCAGGACAAATCCAACCTGGCCAATTACCACTCCATTAGTCTACTCTCCATCATCAGTAAAGTAATGGAAGGGGTCACCAAAAGTGCTATCAAGCGGCACTTGCTTAGCAATAACCTGCTCACTGACGCCCAGTTTGGGTTCCGCCAGGGCCACTCAGCTCCTGACCTCATTACAGCCTTTGTTCAAACATGGACAAAAGAGCTGAACTCCTGAGGTGAGGTGAGAGTGACTGCCCTTGACATCAAGGCAGCATTTGACCGAGTGTGGCATCAAGGAGCCCTAGCAAAACTGGAGTCAATGAGAATCAGAGGGAAAACTCTCCATTGGTTGGAGTCATACCTAGCACAAAGGAAAATCATTGTGGTTGTTGGAGGTCAGTCATTTCAGCTCCAGGACATCACTGCGGGAGTTCCTCAGGGTAGTGTCCTAGGCCCAACAATCTTCACTGCTTCATCAATGACCTCCCTCCATCATAAGGTCACAAGTGGGGATGTTCGCTGATGATTACACAATATTCAGCACCATTTGCGACTCCTCAGATACTAAAGCAGTCGATGTCCAAATGCAGCAAGACCTAGACAATATCCAGGCTTGGACTGGCAAGTAGCAAGTAACATTCACGCCACACAAGTGCCAGGCAAAGACCATTGCCCCTTGACGTTCAATGGCATTACCATCACTGAATCCCCACAATCAACATCCTGGGGGTTATCATTGACCAGAAACTGAACTGGACTAGCCATATACTGTGGTCAGGGGCTAGAAATCTTGTGGTAAGTAACAACCCCTGAATCCCCAAAGCCCGTCCACAATCCACAAGGCATAAGTGTGTGATGGAATGCTCTCCACTTGCCTGGATGAGTACAGCTCCAACAACACTCAAAAAGCTGGACATCATCCAGGACAAAGCAGCCCGCTTGATTGGCACCCCATCCACAAACATTCACTCCATCACCAACACACAGTGGCAGCAGTGTGTACCATCTACAAGATGCACTACAGGAACTTACAAAGGCTCCTTAGCAACACCTTCCAAACCCATGACCGCTACTGTCTAGAAGGATAAGGTCAGCAGATAGATGGGAACACCACCACCTGGAAGTTCCCCTCTAAATCACTCACCATCCTGACTTGGAAATATATTGCCGTTCCTTCACTGTCGCGGGGTCAAAATCCTGGAACTCCCTCCCTAACAGCACTGTGGGTGTACCTACACCACATGGACTGCAGCGGCTCAAGAAGGCAGCTCACCACCACCTTCTCAAGGGCAATTAGGGATGGGCAATCAATGCTGGCCCAGTCAGCAAAGCCCACATCCCATGAATGAATTAAAAAAGGCTGGAACTGGGCCATTATTTGGCTCAAGTCAAGAATTCCACCTCCATCTAGGGGCAGGTGGAGGTGGTCCTGCCTCTGAGAGCTGGCAGCCAATCAAATGGTTAGCAGCTCTCCCGTTCCAACAGCGCCATCGGGAACAGTGGCCACTGCTGGGACTGCAGCTGGTCCCCAATGACAATTGGCGCTGGAGCCTGATAATAAGGTGAGTGGGGAGGGTTTCGCCAGGATGAGGGAGATGGTCAGGGGCTGACATTGGAAGGTTGGAGGGGTATTGCTAGGGGAGCATTTCAAAAGGTGCCCATAGGGGAAGGACCCCTCCCATGGCCCGCAACAAGGTCAGCAGGATATACTAGTGGCAGCAGGAGGTCCTTAAGTGGCCATTAATTGGCCTCAATTAGCCCAAGGATGATGAGCAGGCTGCCCCAGTGCTGGTAAAGTATTAAATGCTGAGAGGTAATGGGTACACACCCTTGCCATGCCACACAATTTTACACGCCCACTGCCCATCCACCCATCCCAAACCCCTGCCCCACCCCACCCCCACCCACCCCCCCCTCCCCACTCCAGTCCTGAAAGGTGCTGGAGGGACATTCTGGCTATAGAATGAAGATGATTCTATGAGTGATATTCATGTACCCATCCAATAGGACCATTTTCATTCTAGGACTGTTATCTAAGCGGCTACCCCAATTGGTTTATCTTCACTCTAGGAGTGACATGCAACCAGGCTAATAGATTCTGGTGAAAGCATGTGCTGAACATGTCGATAAAAACATTACAACAATGCCAGTGAGTGGGACCACTTGTCACTGCCCAATCTTTTCTGAAGACAGCTCTAGAATTTGCACCATTGCTCAATTTTTTGACTTGAAGCTAAACTGAAACAACTCTTCCAGCCACTACAATATTATGCTACTGAAAGACCTAACAAGATGGGTAATCCTGCTTTCTTCTTCATTGCACATCCTTAGCAAAATGGAGAATACAGAAGTACAACAGGGGTGGCTGCTGCATGTGCTTTGACAATAGCATAAACAATCTGCCAAAATTGTGCGCTGCAGTTTAATCTAGATATTATTCAGTACATGAGAGGATTCGACACACTTGGAACATATAGGAAGAGGTCAGGGGGGGAAAACTCAGGAAGACCTTTAACCTTGCCCTTTACTATCGGTGGAACATGGCAATAGTGAAGGATACATTCAACCTTCTGTTTCGCTATCTGTTGCTTAGTCATTGGCTGGGTCCTTGTCACAGGAAATTCTAACTATTCAGACTGACTAAATTGCATAGTCTAAACCTTAACACTCTGAGGATGTAGAATTTGTGTAGCAGCAGATAAACTGATGCAGCAATAATGTCT
Source organism: Carcharodon carcharias (assembly GCF_017639515.1). NCBI lineage: Eukaryota > Metazoa > Chordata > Chondrichthyes > Lamniformes > Lamnidae > Carcharodon > Carcharodon carcharias. The sequence continues at coordinate 114,622,379 of NC_054483.1, read as the reverse complement.
TCACCAATGTGAAATAGGTTAGTAATCTTCCCCAAAACTCCAGGTCAGTTCCAGACCAGCTTACAGTTCACTAGTTCTGCAATTGAAACCAATACTAACAACAATACAAACTTCCATAACAGCAACATAAACTAACATGATCACAGAGGTTCCAATGGGTTGCTTCTGAAGCAATAAAATTCCACTTAGCAACCAGTAAGGCAATGGATTGTGAAGCAGACAGGCTCCAACATTTCAAACTGCCTTGAGCCCAGTTGTCCTGCAGATGTCCCACCCTTGCCTTAAACTCTTATGTCGGAAGAATTACCAGTTTGTACTAAAAAGGCAGCTACTGCATTTGGAATTGTACTCCAGCATAAGTCACCACCTTTAAGGGAGCAGGAAAAGGAATGAGAGAACAGACATAAGCGCTATCAATTTTAAAATAGGATTTATTTCCCACATATTCAGAAAAGGACTCCACACTGCATACATCAAAGTCTCAACTACTTACAATTGTACAAAACAAATGTCAGGCGATCTCCAACATATAAACACAAATTGGACAAAGTAGACATGGATTTATACCATGGCAATGCATTGACTCATTAAGCTAAAACAGCAGTACATGGTATTGTTGATTGGTGGATCTTGGAAGTTCGTTTATGATTCCCGAAAACCACCTAGTTCCTGATGCAAGGAAGTTCTGAGTGGAAATCCAGGACTATCCAAAACGGAATGGAACAAAAATCTGCCCTGAGCCAGTGGCATTTTTGACAGTTCACATTTGAATATTTCTAACAGGAACAGGAACTTTCCTCTTTGATTGCAATTTTGCATAACTAGCTAACCAGAATATATATTAATTAGTTTCATGAACATGCATTCTTCATCAAGCGTATTTTTGAGAGAGAATTTCATTATTCACAGCAGCCCTTCGGAGCTTTTCTAATTAAACCCTCTAATAGCAGAATGCACCAGGTATTATGCTCATTAGTACTAGGCAATTAATTCTTAACTGCTCCTCAGATGTGGCTTAGCAAGTTGACTCAGGGCAACTAAGGACCAGCAATAAATGCCAGCCTTGGATGCCTGGCATCCCAAGGAAGTTTTTTTTTTTCAAACACATGCTGTAAAATGGAATTTACTCTATCGGCGAGTTTAGCCTTTGAAGTGCATCGTTATACCCTGCAAAGTCAAGCTCATTACTAAACAATGCTGTATAGTACAGAAAGAGGATTCTCCTCATACACCCGGAAGCCCTCACTGGAAGGAGGCCCTCACGAAAAAACCTAGTTTCTCCTTCAAGGGAGTTTGGGGGAAGGTCTCTCGTTAAAAATAAATGTCCTGATTCAACAGTTACTGAGTTATGCTCCCCGATAGTAACATGGTAGCTGTAAAGCGGTTAACACAACATGGATTACTTTTCCCATCACTTGCACAATGAGGTGAAAAAGAATGCAAAAAACTGGAGGAAAAACCTGATCCACAAACAATAAATAATCAAGTATCTATTGCACTTGCCGTGCATGTGTCCTGTGTGCTCCCTAGGATAGAGGACTCTTCAGTCACCAGTGCTGCATTTGGTGGTCATAATTACTTGGCAATATTTCTTTGACATTTATTTCTAACAGTTTTTACATTGAATGTTAATAGAACTATTAAAAATGTTACAGTAGAGACCACATTAACCTGCTGATTGTCTGCACAGTTGTACATTCAATTTTCTCCAGGGAATTTCTTTTGTGTTTTCGTTTAAATTCTTATAAAATAATTAGCGGTATAGAGTTCAGTGCTGAGATTTGCACACTTGATTTGCAGCCCATGCGATTTTTCCATCAATTATAAGTCAAGACCTTCAGGGGGAGCGCTAAGCAAGTTAACCCACTCTTAACGGTTAGCTCGTGAGGCAAGATCAGAATGGAAATGAAAATTGGGGGGAGAGCCATCCCTAAGTCAGCAGCATTTTTGAGAGCTCATATCTGAAAAGGTAATAAACCAAAATTGAACAGTAATGGATGTTACATTGCTCTTTGATCAGTTGCAATTTATATAACTAGTTAAATAGAATATACATTAATAGGTTTACGAACGTGCGTTTTTATTAACCCTTCGGTTGTAACTTTAAATTCTCTATGCCATTAGTTTCTTTCAATTGTATTTTCAGGGCTGCATTCACACATTTAATACTTGATCTTTATAGCAGAAATTAGGATTCTTTGGCAAGGCAATGCTTGCATTATGAGGAAAGGTTAGACAGACTGGGTTTGTTTCCACTGGAGTTTAGAAAAGTGAGGGGTGACTCGATTGAAGTACACAAGATCCTGAACGGCCTCGACAAGGTGAACATAGAAAGGATGTTTCCTCTTGTGGGTGAGTCCAGAACTAGGGGGCCCTGTTTTAAAATTAGGGGTCGCCCTTTTAGGACAGAGATGAGGAGAATATTTTTCTCTCAAAGGGTCATGCAACTTTGGAACTCTCTGCCTCAGAAGGCGGTGGAGGTGGGGTCATTGAATATATTTAAGGCAGAGGTAGATAGATTCTTATTAGGCAAGGAAATCAAAGGTTATCAGAGGTAGATGGGAATGTGGAACTCGAACCACAAACAGATCAACCATGATCTTATTGAATGAGGGAGCAAATCGAGGAGCTGAATGGCCTACTTCTGGCTCCTATTTTGTATGTTCATATTACGATATGGTTTTAAAGATTTAAGCAACTTACTCGCTCTTGGTCCCTGAGCCTTAACCATTTTGGAGTGGGGTGTGCTGCCCACTAAGTGTTGGGGAGGGATATTCGAAACCACAGCCGAACATCATTCCTTCAGGAGGAGAGAGAGAGTTGTCTCATAGGTACATCAGGTTTGTGCCAGATTGGAGAGCAGCACCTTCTGGAGCTAGTAGTGGGAGTCCTGTTAATCGTTTTGAATGCAAGTCCCTTTCTTTTTGGTGTATAGACTCAGTACATACCAGTCTGGGTCTGTGAGGCAGTTCAACGTTTCCTGCATTCAGAAAATGCTTGCAGCAAGGAACCTATACAGCTGCTTTATTGCTTAGTTCTTACAGCTTTGCCTTACATGAAGGCTCATAAAACAGAAGCGACTTTTATTAGGATGTTGGAGTATACTTAAAAGAGTAAAGTTTAGGAAACAGACTTATAAAGAATGTAAAATAAGATTACTATAGATAATAATATAATAATGTAATAGATAACCTACAGTTAAAAAATATATAGATAAGCAAAGTTTTCGGCTATCTTAATTGTGTTTAGAAAAATGCATCATCTCTCATCTCAGGTTGTTGTTCCAGCCACTGCTGCTGCTGCTGCCTTGCAGATGGATTATGGCTTATTTTACTCAATATCTGTAAAGCTGTTGATTGAAAGCAGAGCTCACTTTCACTGACTGGGATGTAAATCTAATATGAAGCATACCGTTTCAGGCCACAAATGCTTCCATGAGCAGCTTATGTCATCACCTGAGTAAAACTCTGGTTACAATACAGTTGATTTTATTTACAGTTACTCTTAAAAATGAATTCCTAATTTCTATTAATGATTTCACTACTTCACACTGACAATAATGAGAACAATAGTAAACAGCCTATAATGAAAGTATCTACAAGTCACCTACATTTATTATCCAGCTGGCTAATTTTAAATCACACAATATTTCTATTCCTTTTTTTCCATCCAATTAGCAAGTTTAGAATTTATGGATGTGCTTCAAGGTACCTCAATTGCACTTGGATACAGGGCTTGGTGTCTTAACTAGCATTTGCTCTATAAAGTCCTCATCTATCCTCACTCAATCTTGGGGGATCCATGCATTGCTGTTGTACATCTGAATTTCATCATGTTTAAAATGTATTGTCCTTAGATGTTCAGATACCTGCCTGGACACAATATTTGATTTTACCACACACTCCTTACATACATCCAACTCAGGAACAATAGCAAGAACAAAATCCACCTCACCCCGAGTAGAATGATTTTCACATGGTTAATCCTGTTTTCAGTGGAAGAAAATATATTAACACAACCTGCCACACGCAGTTCAGGTTTGTTAATTTACATCCTAACCCTGGAGGGTAATCATTTTAAACAAAATTTTAAACTGCATCGCCAAAAAAATTATTGGAAACCTTTCCTCCAGTGTTTTAAGACTGTGGGCTCATTGTCAAAGGATTTCTACATTATCTTTGTGCTCCAAGTCTCAAAACACCTCCACCATCACAGCCTCATACTGGCTCCAGCTTTAACAAGCCCATTATAAATTCTGTCACACGTCTAGAAATTTTTAATCATTGGCCAATTTTGTTTTTTGTGGAGCCATGCTGTGTAGTTTGCCTACACAACAATGACTTCACTTCAAAAGTGCTCAGGGATATTCTGAGGATATGATAATGACCATTATAAATCAATTTTCACTTAATTTCACATTCAATGTAGCGTTAATCATCACTTCCACATAAAATAGAACTTTTACAAGTTACTGCATAATTGCAAACATCTTATTGATAAAATATGCCCTACTTAGGAGGTTCAGTGCTCACAAGATATAAACAGCAAATAAAAACTGACCCTTGCTATTTCATTTTAAAAAGAGAATATCTGAAAACTTTTTCCATTCAGGTTGCCATGAAAGGGGAGGATAAATCATTCTCCTGAGTGCTTTTAAGAGTGAAATGTGGAGTAGAGGGTTTTGAAAAATGATGTAATAATGCCACAGCTATCAGTTGTGGAATATCACAACTATCAGTGTGCAATAAGTGACTGACTACTGACTGTGTCAACACTTTTCCCACGTCGCCAGGGTATATGCCAGTGCTAGGCGACCACCCTTCTATCATTTTAACATTAGGAATTACAAAGCTAAGGGCTAAACAAAAGCTAGGCACCTGCCAAAATTTCAGCTTAATATTTAATAAAATTACAAGATCGTTTTTCTTTGAGACTTTTACAGTTGGGCCCAAGGCCCTTAATGCAAAGACCAACAAGACTGAAGAAACAAAAACAGAATTACCTGGAAAAACTCAGCAGGTCTGGCAGCATGGCGGAGAAGAAAAGAGTTGACGTTTCGAGTCCTCATGACCCTTCGACAGAACTCGAAACGTCAACTCTTTTCTTCTCCGCCGATGCTGCCAGACCTGCTGAGTTTTTCCAGGTAATTCTGTTTTTGTTTTGGATTTCCAGCATCTGCTGTTTTTTTGTTTTTAAGACTGAAGAAACCCTGTTTGACAGCTGACATGTGACAAAAGACAAGGGAGTGGTCTGAAGGAGACTTGTTTCCACTTCCAAGCACTGTACTTTGAATACTTCACTATGTCATCTATAAAACATCCACTGCAATAAATCTGAATTTTACAATATGATAAAGCTTCCAATCTGAAGCACACAGGTCATATTACAGTTGAAACTTTGGTTAGGTGTATAAAACGGGGAAGATATTGTTAGATGGGAATTCACAATCTAGAATAGAATAAGGTGGCAGAGAATGATCCAAGAAGATTTCTGCCAGAATAGATTATGAAGCTAATTAAAAGCAGAAGCAGAGGGCACCTTGCTTGAACCTTGTTTCCTATTATGGCAGATAATTTCCATGGGAAACTGTTTCAAATCTTGAAATGGCAGAAAAAAAAGCACCCTCTTAACAGAGTAATATTATAAATTTTAAAATGATCAACTACAAACTGCTGTAGCCACACAGAGCAAACAAAAGCAATGAAGTGCAAGAAAATTAACTGTAGTTAACATTTCCCAGGGCTTACTATGGACAATCTTGGCATGGCACATGGAAATCATGAGTTTCTAACCTTAAATCCTACAAGCATGGGTTGGTTTAGAAGAATCATGGATTCCCTGAGAGGCAGTAGAGGTTGGGAGATGTTGTGTCCAACATGGGTATTAGTGTATGGTTTGGAATTAACTTTTTATTCCTGTTCTAGATAACTGGAATTTCAAAATCTTAGCAATTCAGTTTTAAAACCCAAAGAACCCCAAAAAGAATTCTTGGCTCCTGGGTTACCAATCAATATTTTAACTTCCACTTGACCATGCACCAACAACTTGCCCAGGTGTACAAATACCTGTATACATATTACTCAATCAAAAAAAGGGTGGAAGTGATGACAGTCAATGATCCAAATCATATATTTTGTTTTGTTTTAGCTTCATTACCTCCTCAGCATATACAAAGGTATTACCCAACACCCACCTGGGGTGTCTCACAAAATTAAAAGAACAGTTTTGGTGAAAAGTAGCTGCGAATTCTAGGATCATTATTACAGGCAATTTAAGAGAAGGTTACTGCTGCTGTTGAGTTGGATTGTTGACTGTTCTGGCCACATTGCTTTTGCTAAACTTGTCTATAAGCCCTTGTTGAAGTAAACTACATCGACGCCAGGATTGCTCGCCTGAATCTGAGCCTGAAGTTCTGGTTCCAGGTGGGAGACTTTCATAGAGCTGTGAAATGAAAGAAAAACACACATTACAAATTGACTGCAATAAACTTTCCTTTATCCTTTTTTGTCCTTAGATCTCACCCCGTGATACACAAGTTGCTAACCAAGTGGACGTTCAAGCAACTTGCTCTTGGGCTTGAGCTAATGCCACTGTAACTGGCAATATATGATTTCACATAGATAATGAGATTGATTCATCCTCTCATTTTCTTCCTCTTCGTCAATAGGAAGTCAGAAAAGACAACAGCTGGTAGGAAGTGAGAGGTGGGGGTTGGGGGGAATGGTGTTGGTGGGTGAGATGGGGTGCAAAGAAAATGGACCATGCCTTTGAGAGTAAGTGATAACTAAGTATTTAGGCAGAGAGTAGGAACGTTCCCAGTGAGCACCTTTGGGTTCAGCTATGAATGTTCCTGAAAGGATTCCTGGTGAGGTTCCAAGATAGAATTACCTCTTCCCGATGTGCTACTAGGACCTCTTACCTCAGGGCCTGGGTGGTGGCACGTTGCTCAGCTGCATAGCATAGCTCGGCTGCTAGGAGGAACAAGCTGACACGGAATGATCAGATGGCCATATTGACTAAGCGTGGGAGGATTCACTAACCCATTTAAAATAACCAAATTCTGGTTAGGTCATGACCTTCCATGAGAACTGAGTCATCAGCCAATATTAACCTTACCCTGCTCTTGCCTTATTTGTTGTGTTTCCAGTATTTTTTCCTTCTTATTTCAGATTTCCAGCATCTGCTGTATTTTGCTTTCTAAATTTCTATTTGCTCTTAGGTGACATGTCAAACGGAAATTGCCAATCACAGCACCCCCTATGGACAGAAGTGGTACCACAGGATATTTAACATTTATCCCTCACAGTTTGACATGGGAGCCTCCAATGGCTCCCACTCGGCAATTTTAACACAGAATAGAGAAGGAAGGGTCAGGATAGTTTTCCCTCCAGTGAAGGAAATGCACCATCGGTATTTTAACTTTGCAAGGGGCAGAAATTCACCCATGTCGAGCAGGCTCAGCCGGGGGCGGGGGGGGGCGTCAGGAAGCCGATCGCTGCCCGTGATCGAGGTCGGATGGCAATTTCACGCTGGCGGGTCACCCAGCGTGAAACACGAGCAGCAGCGCTGAGCGCCGCCTGTGAGGATGGGCAGAGTGCGAGCCAGGTGAGCGCGACCTTCGTGCTCCATAATCTGCCTCAGGGAGATGAAGTGTTATTAAAAAAACAAATAAGGAAAATAAAAATGTAATGAATCATGTCCCCTCATGTGACTCTGTCACAAGAGCAGGGACCCGTTATTAGCTAAATTTTAAAATTTTAATTTTATTTTTATCTGCTTTAGAAAAACCTCATTCCGCCCGTGGATGAGGTTTCCTAAAAAGTGCGAAGGCCGCCTGGCCTTTTCGCTTGCCCACCAACTGTAAGGTTGGACGGGCAGCGAAAATTTCAAGTTAATTGATACGTTAATGGCCTTACCAGGCCTTTTAATTGTCGGCAGGCGCGCTGCCAACTTTGGCGCTCGCCCGCCAAACAAAACATCACGCGACCACACGTTGACGTCGAGCCACTTGCTCGATGTCAACGTGCGTCATTTTACACTCGAGCAGGTGGGGCGTGTGCTCACCCACCAAGCTAAAAATTTTACCTGAGATTGCACAAGGCCTGTGCCTCTGCTGAGATAAACAAACTTCTGTCAACATCCTCTTTTCCATAACCAAATGAAGCCAACCTAACAATATCGCCGCCTGATTCCTCTTTCAGCGAAACACTGTCTGCTGAACTTGACTAAGACTGGGAAGCGGAGGACTGAGGCCATGTTGCATCACAGTTCATTGGCGCTCCAATAGGCACGGACACTGAACATCAAAGGTGAATGAAAACTGAAAATATAACGTGTCCAATACTGACAAGTTTCCACAACAATCAACGTACGAACTAGGGAAGGCAATTCAGCTGCTCATTCAATGAGACTGTGGCTGTCATATCTATCCTAACTCCAAACACCCGCATTGGCTCCATATCCTTCAATATCCTGGTCTAGCAAAAATCTACCTTGTTCAGATTTAAAATTATTAATTGAACTAGCATCTACTGCTCTTTGTAGGGGAGTTTTCCACAATTCTATCACCTTTTGTGAGTAGAAGTTTTTCCTACATTCTCTCCTGAATGGCTTGACTCATTTTAAGATTATCTTTTCATCTCCCGCATCAGGGTAGAAATCTCTTTCTCTATCTACCTGTCAATTCCTATCAAAATCGTAAAATGACTGGAACTGCATAATAATAAGACTCCTGTGCCTCATTAAAAAAAAGTCATAGCTTGCTTACAAAAGGTCCTACAATAACTAGATATTAGAAGGTTTACATACCTTTTTTGTGGGAAAAGTGCACAGCACAGTGGAGTGGCAAACACCAAGCTGAAGAGAGAGAGAGAAATGAAAGTTGGTGAACGTTATTTTGAATCTACCGGTGCTGCATTTGAGAGCTTTTAATAGGGAGCAGGCTAAAGTAAGCTGGATGACAAGAGCCTGCCAATTTCCCCTGGGGAAAAAGTAAATTGCCTCTTCTGTATTTCTACAAAAATAGCTTGAATTTATATTGTACCTTTCACATAATAAAACATACCGAGGAGCTTCATAAAAGCGCTATAAGAACAAAACTTGGTAATGAGGCACATAAGGAGATCAAAAGTTTGGTCAAAGAGATAGATTTTAAGGAACATCTTAAAAAGGAGAGAGAGAGAGCGCCAGAGGGTTTTAGGAACAGAATTCTAGAGATTAAGGCCTAGACAACTGAAGGCATGTCGATCAATGGAGAAGCGATGAAAATCGGGGATGCACCAGATGCCAGAATTAGATATAGCCTGGCTAAATAAGGGATTGGAATAATTTTGGATGGGCCACATGACATTCAATGGAGTGCTTATACTGGCAATGTAAGCAGCACTCAGAAAGAGCACTGCACATATTTCTGACTTTCACACAAGGAGCAATATGCAAGCAGCAACAAAGATGGTCATGATGTTTAAATACAGATTATTTTCAGGGTTATCCTCATAATTCAGCAATCTCAGTTTAATGTTTCTATACAATAATTAAGGTCACTTAAAGCAGAGGTTAAATGAATTGTTTATTTTTTGTCTCTGCCATGACCACAGGGCACTGGATGGAACCTCAAAGGCTTTATTTGTCATCGCCAATGGCCAGGTGTAATCCTCATTCATTCCTGGAAGCAGCCACAGCCTAAGAGCATCCGAGCTCTTTGTTTCTGTGACAGTTAAAGTTAAATCCATGCTGTGTGAATTTGCACTGATCTCAAGTGGATTATGCCAACAGATCTTGGTGTTTCGATTTAGGATTTATCTACCAATGAGACAACAGCACCAACAAACTTCCATGGAATCCACAGGACAAACCACTGAAAAATTGCATAAAAAAGGCTGCATTTGCCTGGGCCTCTTGTTTGAATTGCCAGGGCTAGTGGACCACACTCATGGTTTAGGCAACCTTCGATATTTGAGTTTGAATCTCCAGAAGTAGCCTCAAGTCACTTTAATGTCAATTGTTAAATGAACTCTCCAAAATATCGTTAGAAAAATTAGTGCATCTTTTGGTTACCAAGAGTAGGAATTTGGTGCAATATCCTCAATCAAATCAAGGAATCTCTAATGCTCATCAATAATGCACTAATTGCTGCATAGTACTGCAGTTTTGCATACCAGTCAAGGAGACAGTCAAAATGCAGAAAGATGGAACTAAGTAGATAGCACTTGCAAAAAGTTGGCACAGATTCAATTGGCCTCCTTTTTGTGCTGTAAAAGTATGATTTGCTCTGAACTGCAGTGTGGCTTTTTCCTTTGTACCTGTGGTACACACTTGGGGGCTATTTTTACAACCACCTAAATAACTTCCTTTTGGAGGGATGCAACTTACTTTGCACAACAATATAACATTGCCTATAATTCATCCTCTTTGACATCACCCAGCTTTGAAGTATTTGATGCGCTACTAATGCCACTTCTTGAGTGTTAATATGTTGGCCATGCAGTTTATTGAGTGTTTAAGGCGCTGCTAATGATGACAGCATTGCATAAATATAGCACAAATGCCAACTGCAATTCAGTAACAACTCGATTAAAATGGTTGAACAATTCAGCATCAGCTGGTTCTAAGCACATCACTAATCCGTCCTGTAATCCTGAGGGCATTATTTCTGCATTACTGTCTTCTACTTACCAGTCAGAGGACTCGATTTTATCAGCGTAACACTGGTATATAATATAAAATTAAATTTCCATAGCAAAATATTCACATTTAACTATGAGCATTTGCATGGGAATCATTGTACAGGGAAAATTCAAAAGAAAAATTACCCTCAGCAATGGATTTAATAAACTGCTAATTTCAGAGATTAGCACCCAGCAAGTACGATAATTCTCAATGGAGGGACTTTTATTCAGCTTCACCTGCAATCTAATTCTTACCTAATAAGAGGACTATGCATTATAAACAGTGAAGCTGAAGTTACACTGTGCAATATTGATAACAAATACATTAACATGTTCATACAAATAGTCTCTGTCCAATATCTTAACAAAAATCAACTTGCATTTATTAAAATAGCAGTGGAACTTCATAAATGTTCTCTATACTGATTTCTCACTATGATTTTAACCCCTATATATTTTTACTGTAGAATTCCTGCAGTCATTGATTTCTTTTTTAAACTTCAAGTTGATATTGTCATATATTTACTCCTATTTCATCCACTTGTTTGTAAATTAGGTGGTGTAACAGGATGCAGCCAAGAATAACTTGACCAAAGGGCACATATTTCACAATTATGATTCCCATTATAGCTGTGTAACTAAAAATTCTTGCAGAACTTTTACTGAGGTACATAGGGACAACTCAAAGGCCTTCTTTGTGCTTGCTCCAACAACCATTAGAAGCACAGAAATTTACAGAAAAAGCCCATTTGGTCCTTTTTGTCTCTGCTGGCTTTCTGCTAGAGCCAGCCAAAGCAATCCTACTGCACAGTTCTGCTGCTTATAACAAACAATTTACATATAAAATACTAAGATCAGCAAACACCAAAACAAAGCTAAAAAGAATTCTAAGCTTAAAATAACTCATTGGGGATGCAACTCACCAGAGGCCCACCAGCCCGCTCTGAATAGGAGCATTGAACAATGGGAAATGCTGGAACAAAACACAAAAAAAAGAGGGAAGGGAAAATATCACATTTGGCCTTTAGAATTAAATTCAACCTTCTCTAATTCAGGAATTGTAATCGAGATAAAACTGGAAGCAAACTAAACATCTAACAATTCGAGTTACCACTAGCACGCGTACCATAAGGACAGGAGAGCTGTAACAGACTTTTGTGAAGTGGGGAATAATTGGGGAAGGGAAGATCATCGCTGCTCACCAGTTGTTCTTTATAAGCAGTTAAGATTTTTGTAACAGATAGCGAAGAAGAAATCTTCCTGTTCCCCCCTCCCTCCCAAAACACATCGCCTCATTCAGTTTAATTCAGTTCAATATTACATGATCATTACACAGAATGTGACAGTTCCACAAACCCCAAATAAGTGAAAGCTTATCATCTAAAACAAATAGTTTTTGATCAAGTTGCACATTTCAAAGTGAAAAAAGACCCACTTCAGTGGATTGTTTCAAGTCAGTGCCAATTCCAACATACCACAGTACAACATATTTGTAGGTCAAGATCACTGTAATTAGATTCAAACACTTTTGTCTTTGTTAAAATATTTGTTGACTTTTCAATGCTAGTCACAGTTAATGTTTGTACCTCAGGACAAGACAGAGCCAAGCATACTCCAGCAGGTCTTTGGCATGGTTTAATTACACACATTGTACCTGGTTGGGTGCTGATCTAGGAGGTCATTCAAAGGATTTAACACAGAACAATGAAATCAAACCCATCTCAACAAATCCATAAATTTCTAAGTGATCAGTATTCAATGCTCAGCAATGTGTCTGGGATGGAGATGTGTGGTCAGTGAGAGGGGCACAAAAAATAATTTCTGCAATGGACAGCTCTGTGAACTGGAGCTTACAAATGTAAGGTTTTTATCTGACTGAGCAGTTAATCTGCTGTCAACAAAGCAGATAAGCTAAATCAGTAGTTCTATGGTATTCCATGGATTTACCATGCAAGAAGTGAACAACTGTGCTTCAAGGACAGATTTTAATTGAGAGGTAAGTGCTGAGATGTAAATTTGTTTGCACATTGAGGAGAATAATAAATGTGATAATTATTGTAAATATACTGCAACTGAACAGTATTCAGTTCATACATGCTTACTGTTAAATGAATATCTGTTGGTTTCCAACCTGAGTCTCAGTCTGAGAGTGCATATTCATCCACCCATCTAAAATGATGACATATGTTATATTCCAGTGACCTGGAGCACAGTGGAAAAGATTCTCTATTGGTCTCCGGGTCTCCCTACAGTTACCAATATATTGGCAGGAAAAGGCACACACTGGTTTAAAGGGGGAACTGAACTGGAGAATATCTCATCTAAAAAATTAATCGTATCTCCTCATTAAAATCTCCACACTGTGAAGTTATGGATTAAGGCTTCTCAAACAAAGACATGATGTCATAACTTCCTCGGAGTGGAAACCAGCCTCGGATTGCCACATTGTGCCCACTTACTTAAGCCAAATTTCTTCCGTGCCTGTCTTGCCTGACCTTCCAACTCAAGCTAGGCGAGATCCACACAGCGCAGCTGCCTCCGAAGCCAACATCCCAGTAAAGCACCGTTGAATTGAAGGAGGACATGCCCCCTTTTTTATGACACTAGCTGCCGTAAACCAAGTAAGTTTAAAGGTCCAATTGAAATTGACAGGCCAGGGAGAAGGTAAGTGGATAGGTTGGGGTAGGGATGGGGGGAGGGTTTCGGACATCAGGAGAGGGTGGAAGGTCAGACATTCGGGAGGGGTGGGGGACTGGGGGGGTGGGGGAGGTTTGGAAATCAGGAGGGGGTGCCATGGTGGGGCCTGCTGGGGGGGGATGCGGTGGGCCGGCCAGAAGTCTATTCACTTATGGCAGAACCGGAAGATCCTGGTAATGGACAGGGCTGTAAAATCCCAGCCCTGGTCTTCATTTCACCAAAGGAAAATACTTTCCTGGCACTGGATTTTCCCAATAACTGAAGTGCAAGAAAGATTGCTAGGATGACACCAAAGATTAGAGGTTATAACTATCAGGAAAGGATGAAGAGGATGGGACTGTTTTATGTAGAAAAGAGGTTGAGAGGTCTTCAGAATTATGAAGGAAGTCAATAGGGTAGATGTAGAGAAAGTGTTTCTGCTTGTGGGTGAATCCAAAACCAGATCATAATAATCAGATAGTCACGAATAAATCCAATAAGCAATTCAGGTGAAACTTTTTTTTACCTTGTGTGGACCAGTTGTGATGAACAGCATAGATGTATTTAAGGGGAAACTAGCTATGTATGAGGGAGAAAGGGATAGAAGGACATGCAGAAGCATCAGATAAAGTAGGGTGGCAGAAGGTTCATATGGAGCATAAATATCGCTATGGACCATAAATACACTATGGAGCAATTGTGCCAACTGTATGTCATGCTAGATAATACATTGGTATCTTTGTGAAAGACAAAGCACAAAACTCCAGATTTCAGTCTTGCTGGCTTGGGTAAATTGTGAACAGAGGCCAGATGCTCCTTCTCTCCCAACATGCCCGCAATCCCAGGCCCTTAACAAGGAATAGGAAATAAAATGTCAGAGGGAGAAATGCTTTGAACCAGTCTTTCTAGTAGCACAGGATAACACCTAGCCTGATGAAACTGTAATGGAAGTTTTGAAGGTGAAATCCCTGCCATAGGAAGAACGTATCCTATCCAGAAGAAAAGCAGCAAACATTCCCAGAGCCGAGGTTCCAGACATGGACTGATAAAACTTGTCAACTTGGCGACAACAAATGAAAAGACAGATGAGAGATGTCCTGAGACATTCACGCATGTTCAGGTCACCCAAGTGTAAAGGGGATAAAATGTATCACAGGTACATTCTTGGACTGCCAAACTTTAACTACATGAGCAGAGCTGGATTTTAACAAAAAAAACGGTGAACTGCAGTTTCCAACATCAACCTTTCTAATAGTCTGCATCAGGAGTCCACTCAACTGATTTTGTGCTCAGGGAGATTTATTTTTGTCCTGTTGATATCACAATATATTCAACAAATTCAGTCCCATCTGAAAAAAATCTTTCACTTGCCACTTACATGCATTTGAAAACCTTACCTTTAAAAATGCCTGCTTTTCCAAAGCATTCATGATAACTGGGGGTATTGCTGCAAATCAAAACAGAGGATTATTTACAGGCAATGCATGGAAATGAAACCACTACATATTCACTTTAACTAAATGTTTATTCAGTTATTGAAACCAGACGTTAGGGTATTTGGAGGTTCCTCCAGTATATTCACTAATTCCTTATTAGAATAAACACTTAATTAGAAAATATATCTGTTAGAACACTGCGACCATGTAATCTCTAAGATATCTACATACATATATATTCTTTGTTTTACCTGTGTATTAACCAAAGAGACTGTACTTTCCTTTGCTGAGTGATTGTTCAGACTCTCCTCATCATAGATTCCAGCATCTTCCCAACAACTGATGTCAGGCTAACCGGCCTGTAGTTCATTGTTTTCTCTCTCCCTCCTTTCTTGAATAGCGGTGTTACATTTGCTAACTTCCAATCTGCTGGGACCTTTCCAGAATCTAGAAAAGTTTGGAAAATCATACCTTGCGCATCCACTATCTCTGCAGCAATCTCTTTTAAACCTTAGGATGTAGGCCATCAGGTTGTGAGGATTTGTTAGATTTTAGTCCCTTGAGTTTCTCCAATGCTTTTTCTCTGCTGACATTACCTTACTTCCCTCACTCTCTTTACCCTTAGGTTACCCTCTGTTCCTGGCATGTAACTTGTGTCCGTTACTGTGAAGACAGGCACAAAATATCTGTTCAATGTCTGTGCATTTCCTCATTCTTCATGAGGATTTCTCCTGTCTCTGCTTCTAAGGGACCAACGCTTACTTTAACTCTGGAGATCTTCCCTCCACAGCTTCCAACCTCATAGTCTCCCAACCTCGGACGGCCCGCTTCTACCTCCTACCCAAAATCCACAAACAGGACTGTCCCGGCAGCCCGATCATGTCAGCCCATTCCTGCCCCATGGAACTCATTTCTTGCTATCTTGACTCCATTCTCTCTCCCCTTGTCCAGTCTCTTCCCACCTACATTTGTGATTCCTCTGCCACCCTACATCATATCAACAATTTCCAGTACCCTGGCCCCAACCGCCTCTTCTTCATCATGGACATCCAATCCCTCTACACCTCCATCCCCCACCGGGATGGTCTGGTGGCTCTCCGCTTCTTCCTCGAACAGAGGCCCGAACAATCTCCATTGACCACTACTCTCCTCTGTCTGGCTGAACTTGTTTTCTCACTGAACAATTTCTCCTTAAACTCCTCTCACTTCCTCCAAATAAAAGGTGTGGCTATGGGTAACCACATGGGCCCCAGTTATGCCTGTCTCTTTATGGGCTTTGTGGAACATTCCTAGTTCCAGTCCTACTCTGGCCTCCTCCCACAACTCTTTCTCTGGTACATCAATAATTGCTTCGGTGCTGCTTCATGCTCTCATCTGGACCTGGAAAAATTTATTAATTTTGCTTCCAATTTCCACTCCTCCATCATTTTCACATGGTTCATCTCTGACACTTCCTTTCCCTTCCTTGACCTCTCTGTCTCAAATTCTGGCTGTCTACCAATATTCATTACAAGCCCACCGACTCCCACAGCTACCTTGACTACAGCTCCTCACACACTGCTTCCTGTAAGGACTCCATCCCATTCTCTCAGTTCCTTCGCCTCCGTCACATCTGTTCTGATGATGCCACTTTCCAAAACAGTTCCTCTGACATGTCCTCCTTCTTCCTTAACCAAGGTTTTCCACCCACGGTGGTTGACAGGGCCCTCAACCGTGTCCGGCCCATCTCCCGCGCATCCGCCCTCACACCTTCCTCTCCCTCCCAGAAACATAATAGGGTCCCCCTTGTCCTCACTTATCACCCCACCAGCCTCCGCATTCAAAGGATCATCCTCCGCCATTTCCGCCAACCCCAGCATCTTCCCTTCACTCCTACCCGCGCCCCCCCCCCACCCCCCCCCACCCCCCCCCCACCCCACACCCCCCCACCCCACCCCACCCCCACCCCCCCCACCCCACACCCCCCCCACCCCCACCCCCCCCCACCCCCACCCCACCCCCCCCCGCCCCCTCCCCCACGCGTGCAACATTCTGCAGGTATTGTTCCCTCCAGGACACCATGGTCCACTTCTCCATCACCCCCTATACCTCAACACCCTCCCACGGCACCTTCCCATGCAACCGCAGAAGGTGCAACACCTGCCCCTTTACTTCCCACCTCCTCATCCCCAAACAATCCTTTCAGGTGAAGCAGCATTTCACTTGCACTTCCCTCAATTTAGTCTACTGCATTCGCTGCTCCCAATGCGGTCTCCTCTACATTGGAGAGACCAAATGCAGACTGGGTGATCGCTTTGCAGAACACCTTCGGTCTGTCCGCAAGCATGACCCAGACCTCCCTGTCGCTTGCCATTTCAACACTCCACCATGCTCTCTTGCCCACATGTCCATCCTTGGCCTGCTGCATTGTTCCAGTGAAGCTCAATGCAAACTGGAGGAACAGCACCTCATCTTCCGACTAGGCACTTTACAGCCTTCCGGTCTGAATATTGAGTTCAACAACTTTAGATCGTGAACTCACTCCTCCATCCCCACCCCCTTTCCGATCCCCCTTTTTCCAATAAGTTATGTATTTTTTTTCTTTTCCCACCTATTTCCACTATTTTTAAATGTATTTCCATCCATTGTTTTATCTCTACCTTTTAGCCTATTTCGATCCCTTCCCCCCACCCCACCCCTACTAGGGCTATCTGTACCTTGCTCATCCTACTTTCTACCCTTAATGTCACCATTAGCACATTTCTTAGCTAATATCACCACTGTCAACACCCCTTTGTCCTTTTGTCTATGAATTTTTTTGGCAATCTCCACTTATCACTGGCCCTCTATCCAGCTCTACCTGTCCCACCCCTTCTTAAACCAGCCTATATTTTGCCTCTTTTCTATTTTTCCTTAGTTCTAGTGAAGAGTCATTTGGACTTGAAACGTTAACTGTGTTCCTCTCCGCAGATGCTGCCAGACCTGCTGAGTTTTTCCAGGTATTTTTGTTTTTGTTTCGGATTTCCAGCATCCGTAGTTTTTTGCTTTTTACTTTAACCACGCTCTTCCTTTTTATATATTTGTAAAAGGTCTTAGAATCTGTTTTGATATTCCTGGCTAGTTCTCATGTTCTATTTCTTCCCTTTTTATCAACTTTCTGGTGGCCCTTTCCTGGTTTCTAAAACACTCCTAATCCTCAGAGTTACTACTATTCTTTGCAGATTTATAATCCTCTTCTTTTAATCTAATACTATCCTAAACTCCTTAGTAAATCACAGATGGACCTTTCTCACTGAGTTTTTGGTCTTCAGTGGAATGTATTTTGCTGAACATTTTGAATTGTTTATGTGCCCCCCCACTTTAAAACTAGCCAGCAGGGGAGTGTAAAATCCAGCCCAAGGGACAAGGGAGGGCTTGTGCCCAGGCTCAAGTCAAGATGAAGGGAGTGCCTTCAGCCAGAATTATTAGACCACGAAGGCCAGTGTAAAAGATGGTCCTTTACGCTGCATAGCTGTACTAGTAACTTCAGTGGTAGGAAAAAAGTTAAGTCAGCAATTAAGAGAGCCTTGTGTACATGCCATCCCAATAATTAGACAATAAGTTAATGGCTGTAAGTTATTGATTGATCTAGTGAAATTTAGTGATTTTGTACTATAGAAAACAATATAAAGAGGGGTCTGACCACAATAAATGGGTCAACAAACGAGGCTTTATGGATTGAGCTTAGAAATAAAAAAAAGGGGCAGTCACACTACTGGGAGTATACTACAGACCCCCAAATTGTGAAAGGGAGATAGAAGAACAAATATGTAGGCAAATTTCTGCTTGTAAGAACAAGAGGGCAATAATAGTAAGAGACTTCAACTATCCTAATATCAACTGGGATTCAAACAACACCAGGGGCACTGAGGGAGAAACATTCATGCAATGTGTCCAGAAAAATTTTTTCAACCAATTAGTGACAAACCCAACGAGAGGAGATGCAATTCTAGACCTAGTCTTGGGGAATGAAGATGGGCAAGTGGGTGAAGTGACAGTTGGCGACTATATTGGGGACAGTGATCACAATTCAGTTAGATTTAGCATTACCATGGAAAAGGACAGAGATAAGGCAGGACTAAAAATCTCAAACTGGGGGAAGGCAAATTTTGCTGAAATGAGAAGGGACTTGGCTGAGGTGGACTGGACAGCACTGCTGGAGGATAAAACAGTGGAAAACCAATGGGAAGCACTAAAAAGCAAGATCCTAATTGTACAAAGTAGACATGTCCCCTACAAAAATAAGAGTAGTGCTGCCAAATCTAGACCTCCCTGGTTGTCTAGAGGAATACAGGGGAAGATCAAACAGAAAAAGAAAGTATATGATAGGCACAAAGAACTAAGCACTGCAGATAGCCTAGACGAATATAGGAAGTGCAGGGACGAAGTAAAAAAGGAAATAAGGAAATCAAAGAGAGGGCATGAAAAAAGATTAGCAAGTTAAAGATAACCCATAACCCATACATGTTTTACCAATACACTAATGCTAAAAGGTTAGTTAAGGAAAAAGTGGGACCTATCAGAGATGAAGATGGAAACTTGTGTGTAGATGCAAAGGCTGTGGGAAGGGTTTTAAATGAATATTTTGTCTCCGTGTTTACAAAGGAAAGGGAGGATGTAGATATAGTAGTCCAGGAGGAACACTGCGAGATATTGGACAGGATAGTCATAAAGAGAGAGGAAGTACTCAAAGGGTTGATCCTTGAAAGTGATAAGTCACCAGGGCCAGATGGATTGTTTCCGAAGCTGCTGAACGAAGTCAGGGAGGAAGTAGCAGGTGCTCTGAGGATGATTTTCCAATCTTCACTAGATACAGGGGAGGTACCGGAGGACTGGAGAAATGCAAACGTAGTTCCATTGTTTAAAAAGGGATCAAAGGAAATGCCAAACAATTATAGGCCAGTTAGTCTTACATCGGTGGTGAGCAAATTAGTAGAATCAATCCGGTGAGATAGGATTAACTGTCATGTGGAAAGGCATGGACTAGTCAAGGATGGTCAGCATGGATTTGTTAAAGGAAGGTCTTGCCTCACAAATTTGATTGAATTCTTTGAGGAAATGACAAGAAGGGTTGATGAAGGTAGTGCAGTGGATGTTGTGTACATGGATTTTAGCAAGACAAAATCCCACATGGCAGATTGGTCAAGAAAGTAAAAGCCCATGGGATTCAGGGTAATGTGGCAAGCTGGACAAAAGGTTGGCTTTGTAACAGGAAACAAAGGGTAATGGTCGATGGATGCCCTTGTGAATGGAAAGTTGTCCCAAGTGGTGTTCCACAGGGCTCGGTGTTGGGACCCTTGCTGTTATATATTAATGATTTGGACGTGAACATGGGGGGCATGATTGGGAAATTTGCAGATGACACGAAGATTGGCCGAGTAGTGGATAGTGTAGAGGATAGCCATAATCTCCAAAACGATATAGATGGGTTGGTGGAGTGGGTGGTAAAGTGGCAGATGGATTTTAACATAGAGAAGTGTGAGGTCATACACTTAGAGAGGTCAAACAGTTACAGGGATTACAAAATAAATGGGAATATACTAAGAGGGGTTGATGAAGTGAGAGATCTTGGCGTACAAGTACACAGGTCCCTGAAGGTAGCAGTTCAAGTACACAAGGTTGTAAAGAAGGCATATGGAATGTTCTCCTTCATTGCCAGAGGTATAGAATATAAAAGTAAGGATATAATGTTGAAATTGTATAAAACACTGGTGAGGCCACAACTGGAGTATTGTGCGCAGTTCTGGTCACCACATTACAGGAAGGACAGAATAGCTCTGGAGAGAGTGCAGAGGTGGTTTACAAGAATGTTGCCAGGGTTAGAAAAGTGTAGCTACGAGGAGAGATTGGATAGGTTGGGGTTATTTTCCTCAGAACAAAGAAGACTGAGAGGTGACTTGATTGAGGTATACAAAATTATGAGGGGAATTGATAGAGTGGACAGGATAAAATTGTTCCCCTTGATGAAGAATTCTAGAACCAGGGGACATAGATTCAAGATAAGTGGCAGAAGGTAAATGGGGGACATAAGGAAGAACTTTTTTACGCAGAGGGTAGTCGGTGTCTGGAATTCGCTGCCCAAGTTGGTGGTAGAGGCAGAAACTTTAAACTCTTTTAAAAAGTACCTGGATCTGCACCTAAAGTGCTGTAAACTGCAGGGCTATGGGCTGGGTGCAGGAAGGTGGGATTAGAAAGGGCACCTGGGTGTCCTCGGGCTGGCATGGACAAGTTGGGCCAAATGGCCACCTTTTGTGCTGTAACTTTTCTGTGGTTCTATGGTTCTAAAAGCTGTAGAAGACTCAAGAGACACTGGGAGGAAGAGCCAAAGGGTTCAGGCCAGGGTTGCTGCCAAAACAGTTGAGGGCGAGCTAAGGTGTCAGGTACTTGTTACCGCAACTTTTACCCAAGGCACAAACAGGGTAACAGAACTCTTTGTAAATTACTGCTCAGACACTAGTGTATCAAGTCTTGCTTGTGCTGAATGAAGTTTAATCACTGCCATCAATATGGGTCAACATTGAATCATTCATTATTAATGTTTATCAAAAGCAAAACCTAACACAATCCAACAATTAGTTTGTTAGTTCAGACTTTGATTTACATTCAAAATCAATAAACTTGTCACGTTCAGACTGATTTAAAAGTAAGACTGAGAATTTTTCTTTAAAGAAGTATTACCTTTGATTTGATTTAAGACAAATAAAAATAATATTGACATAAACCTAAAACGGAAGATAACAAGATCATTGCTATGGTGCCAGAAGTCTGTAAGCAGATTAAACTTTTTTTGTTTCAGCAAGAAACATTAGTGCAAAGTAGTCAGGCGATGGAGGAGAATGAGCAGTTACCAGGTGTTATGGGAGTACAGGTGTATAGTGCTGAACTCATGTACAGAACGTTAGCAGTGACACTTATAAAATCATCAACGAAGGGTACGTTGTGTATTCAGTGGGGTAATAATGCAAGACTATTTTGTTTCATCCATGGATCCAGAGGCAGAATACACCAGTACATCAACCCTTAATCTTTCAAAGGTTTTTTTTGGCACATTCCCTATATGCAAGTTCCTGCACATTGGCTGCATTCATTAAAGCAACAGCAAAAAGGTCAAGTCAACCTGAAACGTTAGCTGTTCCTCTCTCTACCTGCTGAATATTTGCAGCATTTTCTGTTTTTACTTCCAATTTCCAAAATCCATAGTATTTTGTTTTACTGTTACTGATGATCGGTTATCACCTGTATTTTGTGCCAGCACCAAAGCCCAATTTCACACCCCAATATATGTCCAGATTTCCTCATGAGGAGGGAAGATACTGAGAGGGTAAGTCATCAATGACTTTCCCTCCATCATTAAGGTCAGAAGTAGGGATGTTCACTGGTCAACACCATTCGCAACTCCTCAGATACTGAAGCAGTCCATGTCCAAATGCAGCAAGATCTGGACAATATTCAGGCTTGGGCTTATAGGTGGCAAGTAACATTCATGCCTCAAGCGCCAGGCAATGACTATTTCCAACAAGACGGAACCTAACTATCTCCCCTTGACATTGAATGACAGTAGCATCACTATCATCAACCTGGGGGTTACCATTGACCAGAAACCAAACTGGGCCTGCCATAAAAATACTGTAGATACAAGAGCAGGTACAAAAACTGAGAATTCTGTGGACAGTAACTCACTTCCTGATTCTCCAAAACCTGTTCACCATATACAAGGCACAAGTCAAAATCCTGGAACTCTCTAACAGCACTGGGGTGCACCGACAAATTATGGGATGCAGTGGCACAAGAAGGCAGCTCATCACCACCTTCTCAAGGGCAATTGAGGATGGGCAATAAATGCTGGCCTAGCCAGTGGAATCCACATCCCATGAATGAGAAACACCTGACCTACATGAGAAACACCTGACCTACCTACCTACCTAATCCCATTTACCAGCACTTGGCCCATAGCCTTGAATGTTATGACGTGCCAAGTGCTCATCCAGGTACTTTTTAAAGGATGTGAGGCAACCCGCCTCCACCACCCTCCCAGGCAGCGCATTCCAGACCATCACCACCCTCTGGGTAAAAATGTTTTTCCTCACATCCTCCTTCCTGCTCAGCCTGACCTGTCACTCATATTACGGGGTATGGGTAAGGCATCAGGCCTATTGAGACCCTTAAGTGGACAATTAACTGCCACTTGAGGGCCTCATTCTGATTACACCACAATTTTTCGGTCTGCGAGGGGGAGGCAGAAGAAAGGCAAGCAGCCGGCAGCTTTGACAGGTTGGC